>NC_063202.1:19528070-19725570 GCF_017589495.1 Alosa alosa
GCAAAACATTAAAAAATATGTGAAAAGAGAGTAAGTAACTCTCCAAAAACTACTCTTTTACCAATCACAGACAAGGTTTCCCACATTAATTTCTCACCCAAAAAATCTTCATTGGTAAACCTTCAGTTTCAGTTGTGTCGAAAATGACGACTTACTGTACAGTAAATAATGGACGAATCCCATTTTGTCCAGAGCAATATGCGGTGAGAGCACTCTCAGGGGTGAGTGTACACTGCCCCGCGCTCGTATTTATGTAACTGCAATTCAGTGGAGGCTAATTAGAAGTGTGCTGGGCCTACAGCTGTGTGGGCACACTTCAGATAAAAATAAATAAAAATGCCCCGTCTCTGCATTCATGAAATACAAATATTCTCACAAAAGCCTTGTGTACTGCATAGCTACAATAATACATTCCCATGGATTCACTGATTAACATTTCATGTCTGCCATTGTATTTTTCAGGTTAGTTTTGAATTTATTTCTGTTTCCCGATTTCTCTGTTTTTTGTTGTTTGTCTTTTTTGTTATTGTTGCTGCTGTTTTTTTTTTTTTTTTTGGGGGGGGGTCCAGTTCAACTACTACAGTGGTAGCTGTGAGTCAAAAAAAATTCAGATCGTTTCCCAGCGTCTCTTCTGAAACACCGATATGTCACTCATGCATCCGTTGCATTGCCAAGCCATCACAAACACCTCAGTATCTGGGCCTCAGAGAGGGAAGTACTGGGGGAATACAAATCAACTTGAAGGGGAACAGCAGGAGAGAAGAGGAGAGGAGAGGAGAGATAGGTAGATAGACAGAGTTAGAGACAGAAAGAGAGAGTGGGACAAGGGTAGGTGATGCATAGTTGAGTGTGCTGAAAGATAAAAGTCTCAAAGATTGCACACGACAGATAGGGCACAATCTATCAGTTTCCTATCGAGTGTTTTTGTCTCAGTAACTGGAATTGATTCAATATGAAAATAGGCAGATCTAAAGGTTAAACTACTCATTCTTGACTAAATCAGATAAATAAACTGATATGTTTTTTTCTCCTCTCAAACTGAATGATTTGCTGTCATGACAAATGACTATTTTTTTTAAGCCTCTCTTCTTTCAATTACTTGGATGCGCCAGTCAATGCTGGATTACATTAGCCTTCAGCTAGGCTGCCACTGTCTCAAGGAGTCTGACACAGCCATATCTCAGCTGATTGATGATGTCGTCAGCAGGTGCCATTGAGAGTCTGTGTCTTCATTCGCTTATCGACGGCAGGGAATTTATGCATGACTTTAGCTATCTCCGCTTTCACATTTGACCCAACAGGCAACAGATTTCTACCCGCTGTTCGCCAAGCGATATTTATCAGCATCTCAAATTTAAAGAAAGAGAGAGGAGGGGAGAGGACAGGCAGAGAGAGAGCAGGGACAGAGTGAGATAGGGAGAGATACGAGGAGAAAGGGAGGGGAAACAAGCAAGAAAGAGAAACCGTGAGTGCAAGGGGTGCACATTTTTTTGTCAAGGTGGGCAGATCAATCAGATCGATAATTGCTTCTCTAGCACTTCAACTCCCAAGTGAGTGTTTGCTTTAAAATGCAGTGAGGCTGGATTTTAGACACCAGGTGTGTGTGTGTGTGTGACGTGTGTGTGTGTGTGCGGGCATGGGGCATGGATGGATTTGGGGATTAAGCTTCGGTATGGAGGCATCTAATTCAGTCCAACTGGAAGCAACGGCATACGAAAGGGGCGGGTATTAATGATGAATGAGGACCCCCTTTGTCAACATCTCTCTCTCTCTCTCCCCCCTCTCTCTCTCTCTCTCTCTCTCTCTCTCGTGCTTCTTCCCTCTAAAAGCTTCAGAGCTCTTTACTTATTTATCCGTTTTAAACTCCTCAAACCCCCTTCCTTCCTTTTAGGCTCAAATGCATCCGTTACAATGCGATTAAAGGCCTTTGACCCTTCCTGTCTGCTAGCAAGGCTATCAAGCCTGATTCCACCCCACTGAACTAGTGGCGTACTTCGACACGATAGTGCCGGTCAAGTATGTCCACATTGGCAGCTGAGGCATCTTGGCTGTGCTCCATGATCGGTGTTGGCTATGAATGAGTGGTGACAGGACCCTAAACCAGTCCCAGGGGAGTTTGCTGCATGAAGCCAAGTCAGAGCGAAGTGCACTTCGATGGCCCATCCCTGACAAAGTAATGTCACCTATTTTTTATGAGCTAAAGTGGTCGCAGGGAGGGACTTTCTGAGAGCCTCTGGAGAAGGTTGCCTTTATGGAATTTGTTTTCATCCATTCCATCAAAGGCCGCTATCCCTCCTGGACACCCACACTCCAACTTACCCCACCCTCCCACCTCAACCTCCCTTTTTTCTCTCCTCTCTTCAACTCATCCTCCTCTGCCGTCCTCATCCTCCTCTTCTCTCTCCACCTCCTCCTCCTCTCTCCACCTTATTCCCCTATGATCTAGTGACCAGTCTGCTCACTAACCTTCTTTCCAATACCTCTGACATCATTGCCTTGGTATACAGTACACCTTCCTCTCTTCACACCTTGTACCTTTCCACTTTCCCTTTATTCACCCCTCTCTCTCTCTCTCTCTCTCTCTCTCTCTCTCTCTGTTATCTATTCTTCAGCTAAATGGCAGAGCACTGTACTTATGTGCAGTTTGATGGCAGAGTGCCATCTAAAGTCTCTCTTAGTGTCCATCACCACCGACTCTCTATCCCTGCTACTGTTGCCTCCACCACCCTGTCAGGTGAACTTATAAAGCCCTGACAGGAAAATCATAAAACAAGATGGTGTTACATGATGATCGTTTTTGATGGATTCATAATTTGCACACATTTTGGTGAGTGTTACACAGTGACAGTATTCACTCTCAGCTAAGGGTGCCGCAAGTAAAAGCTATTAGAGCCATAGGCTTACTGATAAACACAGCGAAAATAGCCTACATAAGCAAACTAAAACAGCCCTTCCTCAACCCGTCCTGGCGTCCCTCTCAAAACACCTATCCAAAACATTTGCGCACAGGAATGAGCAATTGGGACATGGTAGCACATACAGCATTAAGCGCCGCAAATTAAACTGCCTTATCGTATTTTCACAACGTCAAAAATGTTAGGCTAAGAGCACCATTTTTGTAAAAAGCCTTTCGGCCTGCCGTAGCCAGCCAGTATAGGCTAACATTAGAAAAATACCCTCATAATACAGTTTGCTCAGAATGCAGACACCCACGAAAATAGAGAGAAAGATGAGAAGCCCCAAATTCAACTAGTTTAGATATGTAGCAAGCATAATCGTTGAGCTAATTCAGAAGTTAGCAATATTAGGCTATGTAGGCTACAGTTAAGTAGCCTACATGAGAAGCTGTAGCCAAATTGGAAACAGTTCCAGAAAATAAATACCAAATCTCTCCCAAAACAACCTACCTACCTGTCACACAGCAGAATGCGTCTATTTTCAGGTTCTTCAACTTCATGAGTTGCCGCAATCTATCCTTGACTGGCTGTGCTGAAGCGCTAGGTAGCCTATAACCTCCGTGGTTTCCATGAGCTACAGTAGGCCTACTCCCACATATTGGACTGTGCTTCAAAGAAAGTGTCACAGAGTTTGTTAATAATGATGAAGGCTGGTAGACTACACAGTTCTTGAACTTTTGTGTGTGTGTGTGTGTGTGTGTGTGTGTAGGTCTCATCCATGGTAACTCTCCATGATAGTGGTAGTTCTCCATCTTTGCCAGGTGGCAGAGTAACATTAGTGAGCCACACACTAGGCCTACATGAGGCTCTGGTCCTCCAGGGCACCACCCACAGTCGTTTCACAACTTCCTTGTCCACGGCTACTGCTGGCTGCACAGGTTTTCTCTAATTAAAGGTGTAATATAAAATATGAGTGGGTGAGTGAGACTTCATAAATAGACTCTGGACCATAATCACTGATACAGTACATGTAGGAATCAAATCAGGGGCCTAAGAATGAAGCTCAATAGTGCTAACTACTGCTTTACCTCATATTGCAATTGCCTACAAGGTTGATTTGTAATTCACTGGCTCACTAGCAAAACATAGCAATGACTCCTTCAGAAATGATCTCCTACCCCACATCTAAGACATTATTTCTAAGGTCCTGACCGAATGCTGAAGAGTTCATGGATAATTACCCTTTCCTTTCCTAAATCTAAAACAAATCTTTCTAGGTATAACCTGTAGTTGAAATATGGCTATTTTTTCCATGATGTCATGATGCCATACATACAACTAATTTCACCTCTGTTGCGCACCCCGCCCCACTTTCATCTATCAGACATTCACATTACATTGCATCACGTCACAGGAGGGTCTTTCACTCTCGTTTGTGATCTTATTAATATGATAAGTATAATTTTGGAATCAGAGCCCTGTCGGTGGCACCTCTCCACCCAGCGTCGCTTCGAATAAACATCCGTGGCACCATGGAATGTGCTTCTCAAGCTGTTTGTCTGGCACTGTGCGGCTCTAAGCCTCCCTGGGCAGTTGATTAGAGGTTTACTTGACATCACTCAACACTGACCTGCAGGTAATCTTTGATCCCGCACGAGTCCTTTGTGGCTACGGGCACCATTCAGTGCAAGGGTGAGAGATAGAGAGAGGGGGAGAGAGAAGAAACACCTGCAATCAGTTAACTCATCTCTACTGTGGCTTCAGAGGCTGGTCCATCTCTCTGTTCGGTCGACACAAATGCCTCCAGCTTGTGAGTCAAATGTGAAGTGTGTTTCTCTTCGCTCCCTTCTCTCTCTCTCTCTCTCTCTCTCTCTCTCTCTCTCTCTCTCTCTCTCTCTCTCACAAGGAGATTGCGCTTATTCCCCCAGCCCTGCTTGTTGTGACCTGCTCTGATGCTGTTTAAAGTTCCCTTTCTGCTTGTTTGGCCCTCCTCTCTGCTCCTCTCAACTCCCAGCTTTCTACTTGCCTTCTCACCACTCTCTGTTCAGACCCTGAATTGACCTGAGGTAAAAAAAACTGAAGCCACAGTGGTGAAAAAAGAAAATAAAGAAAATAAAAACATGTTTTTCTTCCTCCAACTGACTGCATAGTAAGGAATTTGGCCTTAGTGAAGATCGTCAGGAAGCGAGTGGGAGAGAGATGGCTTGGGAATTGGGAAATGACAACAGGTCGGATTTGAACCTGGGTCCCTGTGGGCAACCGGACCTAAGTATGGTATGGATGCGGCATCCAATTGTGCCACAGCGCCCCCCACAACGTTTATTTTATACATTTTGAGGGGCGGTAAAGAAACCTCTTGGACATAATGGCTTGACCAATGCATGTGCACAACAGCTATCAGTTAACATGAAGTGGGGGGGTTAAAGAATCCATCTGCAATTGACACTGGGATGAGGTGAGTGAGTGATAGACAGAGAAAGAGTCATGTGAGAAAAAGAGAGCATGAGAGAGAGACGGAGAGAGAGAGAGAGAGAGACATCTGCCTGATGCCTTGTATGATATCAAAGGGCATCTTCAGATGTTGAAGCCCAGATGTACTGTAGCATTGCCAATCTGATCATTTTGAAAGATGAGCTCTCAGCCCATCTCTTGCGAGGCCTCTTGTCAGTGCTGATTAAGGACCCCAAAAGTGGCTACTTCACCCAACGAGGTCCTCCAAACACATCATCCCAAAGAGCGTAGCAGCATCGTCGCCATAGTTGCGAGGGCATGAAGACACAGCCCGGCGATGAGCAGCTTGGCAGACTGTCTCCCGTTCCCCCCTGCTTCACCTGCCTACACAGTCGTCTCTCTCCTCTCCTCTTTACCTGCAGGAATATGGCTGCCATGGCAGCAGCAACCTCTTCATGCTTTCAAATCAGCGAAAGCAATCTGCAGGCACTTAATGGGAGCAGGATTAAAGTGTGACCATCAGCATATGATGGCTTATTGTGTCTTTTAACCTTGACCGTCTCCCCACTGGAAACCTCAACATATATTCACCGCTAGATACAAGAGTGTGGACATAGGAACTAGGAACTATCACTCATTGTTGTATTGTCAGTTGACAGCCAAAATCATGTAAATTGTGGCAATATACATGCAGTGGTGGAAATCTCTCTCCTTGGGCATGTAATTCAACTGAGAAAAGAGAGCTGTGTAAAATGAGGACAGTGGAAACTCTCAGGTGAATAACCAATAAAAAAGCTAATAGCAAACTGAGATAATAACCTCAGACACCTTCAGGGTCAACAACATTGTTATTATTGTTATTTCTTCTCATATAGACATTGACTGGGGAGAATGGTGGACATTACAATGTTTTTTTTTCACTACTCTACCACTGAGCCAGTAGAAAGGGGACAGGGTAACATAGATGGGGAGGGGGGAGAAAAAGCCAGAAAGATTTACTGTTCAATTACAGTCTTAGGGCAGAGTCTCTGGCAGGCTGGTAGAGTTGAGCATAGAAGCTACCAAAATTATACCTCAGGGAGAGAGATATCCTCTCAGCCTCTGACAGTAAAAAAAGAGGGAGACAAGAAAGGGACAGTCATCCTATTAAAATCGCCAGTCATTCACAAAAGAGAAATAAAGGGCTTAAGCCACTGAGTGTGGGCAGAAGTCATTTCTCTCTCAGCCTTGCTCTTTCTCTTCCTCCTCTTTCTCTATTTACCATCTCCATTTTTCTGTGTATGTGTACCTGTGACATGTGCATATATATGAGGTAAATAAACCCTTATTCTATGTTTGTTTTTGTGCAGTGCACGCATTTTTTGACGTGTGGGTGTGTGTGCATGCGTGCGCGTGCGTGCGAGTGTGTGTGTGTGTGTGTTTTAATGTGTACACTAACAGTGCAGGGATGATAAGGGGTTGTCAGTGATCATACTGAGTGATGCATACATTTCTCTGTCTTAAAAGAAACAGAGAAATAGAACTGTATGCGGAATAAGGAAGGAAGCACAAGCCCATGAAATACCCAGTCCCTCCAGGATTTCGCGAGGATTTTTTGAGATTGTTGCGATCTAAAATGCCTGATTTCGCGACAACTTTTGTAAAAAATTGCGATGGAAGTTGCGGTGTTTTTAGCTGTTTGTTGTGAAGAAATTGTGAGAGGAAGTGAAAATTGCACAAATAGTTTTTTAATTGAGGGTAATTAAGGTTAGTCCCAATATTAAGGTAAGAACAAATTACACGGATCATCTTGATGCTTTTTAAAAAGGATAAATAAAGGTAAATAGTAAGGGTTACAGAAAATCAAAGTAGGCCTACTTTATTTGTGTAAATACTTTGACTGGGGTAATTCACAAAGCAGTAGGCCTATAACCTTTCGTAGAACTGTCCAAAAAAGACAGCCCCCTAAAGAGATGGCATAATGTCATATGTTTCAATACATTCATATATGTTGTAATTCATATTAAGTTCATATCTTTTTAATAATTCATATTCTGTGACTTGCATAATTACTGATAGCCAACTAAGCATCTAGTAATTTCATATTGATTTAAACTATTAGACTACACTTTTCTTTAATGTTATTACATTGGTGGTGTATAAGTCTAATTGACTGCCTGCCACTTTGAGGACGTGAGAGTAGCGTAATAACATATCTAAGTGGATTGGAACACTTGCATCTCACTGTGTTCGGCTAAGGCTGGAAATAACTTTTTGCATAGTGCCTTACGATATGTGGATAGAATTCGGGATGTTTTCTATGTCATTAGTTAAACTAAATGTTAATATTAAATATTAAATAGTTAAACTAAATATTAATTTATATGATTTTGGTAGCACTGCACTACACAAACTGAGCCCACAAGCTAGCAAACATGACACGAGCTAAAAGGACATCTCCAGGTGTAAACGTTTGCCAATGGGTTTCATATTGTAGCCTACTCAAATGTCAGTAAACCAAGTAGGCCTTAATTAACTTACTTTCATAGCTTAGGCAGGTTAGCAACACTAGGTTGAGATGACAGATGCAAGTAAAGCAGATCATTAACGTTAGCCTTCTATTTATTGTCATCAAAACTGCAGAGGAGTGAACAAGATAGGGCAATCTCTCTGCAGAAGTGAGTGTGGCATCTGAGTCAATATTCTGCGCGAGGGGCTGTTGTGGTAGGTGAAATTTCACGGGGAAACCATGATGATTGGTCAAATTTGCGAAAAAGTTGCAGTGTTTGCACAAAATTGCCAGGTCGCCCAGAATTTACGACGATTTGCTGAATTTGCATTAATTGGTGCGATCGCAACATCGCGAATTCCTGGAGGGACTGAATACCATGACAATTCTGCCATTTTAATTTAGCAGATAAAGTTAAGTCTATAATAAACATATCATACTTTCCCAAATTAAAATAATATGCATCCAAAGATTTTGGATTCAGTTCAGTTTATGACTGCCAGTTTTACATGTAACTGAAATGCAATGGTAGCAACTGAGATGGAGCTCTCCATAGGGCTCTCAATGCTACTGGAATTCTGCTGCCAAGCCAAAGACTTAGCTGCTGTCCAAGGTCCTGAAGCTGCATACATGCCTGCCCGGCGAACAGTCCATAGGTTTGGTTGATATGAGGAAGCATTTCAGCATTCTTGTAGAAGTGATTTTATTCAATATTAACCAACATGTCTGATTTGTATGAGAGCCTTAGATAAAAAAAAGATATAATGGTAATAATAATAATAATAATAATAATAATAATAATAATAATAAACAATACCCATTTTTCATTTATCAATACACAGTCTCAATCAATTAATTTGTTTTTCAATTAATACATATCCTTTAGTTTTCAATTATATACAGTAGTACATCTACTGTAGGATAACACATTAGTTATTCTTAACCCTGTTTTAGTAATTCCTGTAGTTACACCAGCAGTTATATTTCAGAAGAATGTGATAGGCGTATCACTTCACTAGGAATGGCCCTTTTCCCAAGTCTTGCTTGCAGAAAATCAAGTGACGTTGGTGGTCTTTGTAATGGGTTGAGTATGTTGTATAGGACATTCCAGCATGTGAATTTGTCAAATTGTGTGAAGATGGTTATTATTTCAGTCCTACACACACACACACACACACACACACAAACACACACACACACACACACACACACACACTCATACAACAAACGCACCCAAAAACACAATCACACATACGAAACACACACACACACACACACACACACACACACACACACCCTTATATGAACTAACACAATCACACACAAAACTCAAGCACACACTCCATTATCTCAGCAGCCATTCCTTGGAGGCAAGCCCACACTGTTTAAACATGCATGTGGGAAGTGCTTCAGGTATTGCTTCCTAATTGCGTGAAGAAAAAGCTGAGTGAAAAATGCATGGCGGTTGCTGGAGGAGGAGAAGGAGATGGCGGAGGGGTGAGAGGAAACTGCAGATTTAGTGGTAAAGGAAGAAAGAAAGAGAGAGAGGGAGAGAGAGAATGACAGTAAAGGGTGTGGTTGTGGCTGGCTAGGAAGAGAGCATGGGGCAGCCGTGGCCTACTGGTTAGCACTTCGGACCTGTGACCGGAGGGTTGCCGGTTTGAACCCCGACCAGTAGGCACGGCTGAAGTGCCCTTGAGCAAGGCACCTAACCGCTCACTGCTCCCCGAGCGCCGCTGTTGATGCAGGCAGCTCACTGTGCCGGGATTAGTGTGTGCTTCACCTCACTGTGTGTGCTGTGTGTGTTTCACTAATTCATGGATTGGGATAAATGCAGAGACCAAATTTCCCTCACGGGATCAAAAGAGTATATACTTATACTTACTAACTCAGTGGGTAAATGTAAAGGAACACCTCCTCACAAAAAAGACCCTCTTGTGCTATGGCTCAATATTAGGCAATTTCAACTGTCTATTTGGTTTGAGAGTGCACCAGTTTTGCTTCCCTTATTGACATATTAATTACCATATCCAATGCATACTGTAAACTTGAATATTCTTGAATTTCCCCTTGAGGATCAATAAAGTATCTATCTATCTATCTATCTATCTATCTATCTATCTATCTATCTAACAATATAAATACTGTAAACAATTTACATACTGTATTTATTTGAAGAGTCTTATTTTGCCCTCTCCAGTTCCTTTCTCCACAACACACAGCAACAAAATCAGTCATGTGAGGATACTGCGTTGTCCCTTGGCAAGTCACACACACACACACACACACACACACACCCGCATACACACACGCACAAAAACACACTCACACTCACGCTCTCACACACACAACACACACACACACACACACACACACACACACACACACTCTCTCTCTCACACACACACACACACACACACACACACACACACACACAGATAAACACACACACACACACACACACACACACACACACACACACAAACTCACACTCACACTCTCACACACACAACACACACACACACACACACACACACAAAAACACACACACAAACTCACACTCACACTCACACACACAACACACACACACACACACACACACACACACACACACACACACACACACACACACATACACAGCTAAACACTCACACACAGATAAACACACTCACACACACACACACACACTCACACACACACTCACACACACACACAACACACACACACACACACACACACAACACACGCACACACACACACAGCTAAACACTCACACACAGATAAACACTAACACACACAGATATACACACACACACACACAGATAAACACTAACACACACAGATACACACACACACACACACACACACACACACACACTCACTCTCAAACACACACACACACACACACACACACTCACTCACTCTCAAACACACACACACATACTGTATAGTGCGGCACCCACACACACTTCCCTGTCTGAAAGCCTCATCCCGAATGCACTCATCCAGCAGACCTCCATTTTATTTCGTCTGTCTTGAAAATGACAGAGACAACATCTGGTGATGGCTGTCAACTCCGAGCAATCTCCATGAAGAGAACATTTTATTTTTGGAAAGCAGAGACAAACCACAAGTACATACCACTGATGCATCCACCAGGGTCTCTGCATTCATTTGAATACTTGCGGCCATGTATTGTTTTGAGCGCATTCATGCTGATAGGTAATAGATATGGTATAGCTGAATTGTCCATTACTTTGAGAAGAATGAAATGCTGAATGTGAGTTTGGACATGAAGCTGCTTTAGAGGAGGCAGTTGCTTGTTTCAGACAGGCAGACTGTTAGTCATGCGTCGAGAAAGCCCCCTTGTGATTGCTGGAACACATGGAGCCCACAATTAAGGGCTTCTGTGGACACGTTGGCTGTGAAGCCCCCTCTCCACTTGACAACACGGGACTTGTAGAGCAAAACATTTCATTTGGTTTTAATTCTATTTATTCATTTTTGGAGCTTGATAGGAAGAGGAGAAGGGAGCTTGAGAGAGAGAGAGAGAGAGAGCATTTGGCTGGGCAGATGGCTTCGTCTAAGGGGTTTATTTTCACAGATTTTTCCAAAATAGACATGCTAAGGCAGGGAAATATTTAGGTCCCTGGCGTGGAAAAAAAGTCCATCTATAAGGCAAAGAAACAAGGTAAACAACCCACTAATCGTGAAAATGTAGCAAGGATATCAATATAATCTTCAGAAATCACACTTTTGTTTTAGTACTCTAACTCTAACACCTTTTCATTGCCTTCAGACTAATTGACTATCTGTGATGACAATTTAAATGTGAGATATGAAATGTAGTTTATTCATTTCTTATCGTAATTACAATGTTTAGCTGGTAGATTGGCAATGCACATTTGCAGCACTTTCACTTTTGTAATCGCTCTTACCACCACCACAAAACTCAACCATGAAACATTAAAATCACATTTGCTTCAAAGAGTCTCAAAATCTATTGTCTAAAATACAGCACCATTTTTTTTTTTCATTTTTATGAGAGAAGACACATAGTAAGTGTCAATTGTATTGCTGTAAGTATGTTCAATGGCCTTGGCTCTGAGAATGCTACTTGATTAGCACTAAGTATGCTGTCGAATTAGGCCCTGCGTGAGTGATTAAAACTCAAACGGCTTATGATACGCAGGCCACTGCACCTCTGGACTCTTCTTGTATCATCACAGGCATAATTGAGGACCGCATGTATAAACCTCTCATGCAGGGGCTGCATAGCGAACTGCATGTATGCTGCACGAAATTCCCTCCACAGAATGAAGAAATAAAAAAAAGATGGGTGGCTCTGACCACGGTTAGACAGTCACCAGTGAAAAATATCACCGGGGCGACAAGCTTCTTATTCATTTCTCGCCCGAAAAGTGCCACATTATCTGTCTGGGCTTTTGTGGGGCTGCAGGAAGCTAAGGAGCTTTCTCCCGGCTTTCCCCCTCCCTGCTCTCATAAGCAAGGGGGCTTGGCAGGGAATTACCCACGGTGCCCGAGGATATTTTCCCCCGTGACACACGCCAGTTTCTCCCTGTGTCTGATTAGGAGCAGCAGCAGCAACGAGCGGCAGTGGCCGTGCCGGGCAGGCCCTACTGAATCTCAGGCCTCGGCAGTCGGCCGAACCTCTCCGCCAGGGCCTTTGGACCTCTCCCAGGAGGACAGGAGAGAGTGAGAGAGAGAGAGAGAGAGAGAGAGAGAGAGAGAGAGGAAGAGGAAAAGCTGGGCACGGTGAAAAGAAGCTGTCATGGCCGTCACACATCCCCTTCACAGCATCACAGAGATGACAGAGTGCTCCAAAAATAGACCTGTCTAACGTGCTTGATTACTGGCTTAGGAAGGGAGAAATGTTTATGTAAGTGGGGATGTGTTTGTTTGTGTGTGTGCTGTGTGTGTGTGTGTGTGTGTGTGTGTGTGTGTGTGTGTGTGTGTGTGTGTGTGTGTGTGTGTTGTGTGTTTTTTTATGTACAGTATGTTAGGGATCTGTTTCTGAGTCAAAGTGACTTGAATTGTTTCTACTTTATGTGCAAGACTGTCCGCGGCGTATTTACTTTTTCTTCTGCTTTTTCACAGTAATCAAAAGTGGTCTGACAGGGGAAGAGGGAGGTACATCATGAGAGTGAGCATGTACAGAAGGGGAGAAACATTTGTGCTTCATTTTAAAATGAAAAGAACATTTGATCCTGCTAAGATTTGAAGGCCAGGTTCCTGTCTGAAAAATAGCAGAGAGAGGTTGATTTCAGTTTCTGTATCACTAGTCAGGGCAGACTCTGTTTCTCAATAACATTGTAAAATGCTAATACTACCTGCTGATGAAACGGGGGATATTTTTAAGACAATAACAAAGCATAGATAACCTTTTTTTCCCTGTCTTGGTTTTAGTCAATTTTATGTGCTATGAAGAAACACTCATTATGGAAAAATGGCCGAGCTGTGCAGATTTTGGCCACCGCTTCGAGGAGGAAGAGAAAGCATTGAGGGCTTTACCGTTCATTGCCCACATTACATTTATGACAAGCCCTTATTGTATCCCTGAGTTTTATATCCTTTTTTATGGAGATATACCTATTAAATTAAAATAATACTGTTTGGTGGCTTAGTGATTTATCCCTTATTGTTTAATCAGTTTCCAAGCCTAATAATGGGCCACCCACAAGCCCGCTTCAATGAAAGAAAAAAAAAGAAAAACTGTGGCCACTATGCCATCGTTCATTTTCCATTCTGTAATATCCTTTTAAATGGGTGGAAAATGGTTATGAATAATGAATAGGAATACAGTAGGGAGAAGAAATTATTCCTTAAGACTGGCCGTCGTCCATGCCAGTAGGTCTATATCAATAAGGTGCCATCCAAAGCACCTCTGGATACAATAACCCAGCATAAACCTTCCAGCTCTTTTTATCTTGTTGCACAATGTGGCGTAGATTAACAGCAGGGTTGTGTTGGCTGATCCTAAGCCTGTGCCGGCGGCTATGTGGGATTTGTACAGAAGAGGTCTTTAAAGATCTCGGATCAGTGGCCTATAGGGCTAGGCAACTTCAGCTATACATGCTTTTGAGAGCTTCCTACTGAGGTGCTGATAAACCAGTGTGCAGAGGCATACCCACTGTGATGATAAAAATGGTGATGTCATGCACATGTTCTGCTAAGATGGGTTGTTAGCAGTGATCTGCATACTTTTCTTACTGTACACACACGCACGCACGCACACACACACACACACACACACACACACACACACACACACACACACACACACTGATGCATACACACATCAAGCAAATCTGCACCTACTGTATGTGTCACATGAATCATTTTCAGAATGAGACTTAAGAATACAAAAAATAAAACCATATGAGAACTATATATCTTTTGTGACCTCATGTGTAAATAAACGCTAAGCTGCCCCTGGGCAGATTTGGTACTTTTCTTGGAAGCTTAAGTAAAGAGAGAGTCAACACTGTATGTGGGAATGCGAAGCACACTAAGATGCCTCAGCATGCACAAATAAATAAACTTTGCTCCTGCGGCATAATGCTTCTTCATCTCAGATATAAATAAGACCCGGACTGATGGCTGGAGGATGGATTTTTCTCCCTGTTATTGCTGTGCCTTAAAGCTAGCTTCATTTGATTCCATCTGATCTCTAATTAATGTGGCTGCAGGGAGTGGGTGTCAAGGCCTCCACATGTCTCCTATATATCGGCTCGCTGCTGTCATCAGAAGCGGAGAGAGAAAATGGCATGAAAATGGCACTGGTGATGGTGGTGTGCGTAGCCGGGAGAGGGGATTAGAAGGGTGGAGGTGCCATGTCCCTCATCTGAGCCTGCTGTCCAGGTTGAGAACGCATGTTGGTGTAGGACGAAGAGAGGGTTTTTCAGATTGTTTGATGTTTTTTTTTTCAGACTGTTTGCAGAGCCTTGTCTTGTTTCCAAATATATAAACTGAGAAAAGTATGTTAGCAACAGTTCTGTGAAAAGTATGATAGCAACAGTTGGTCCAGGTAGAGGTCTTCTCTAGATGAAAACTGTTAAAACTAAGCTGTTATTAAATAATGAAATAATTATGTGGCATGCATATGTTTTCCATGAGCTACCTAGTATTATTAGTATGCATGTTTCATGTAGGCAACCTCAAAAAGGCCTGAAAGAAAAAAAGAAAGTTTTTCATTTATCCAGGATCCTACTGCAGAACTCTGTGGCTGGTGTGTCGATGGAGCGATTTGTGCAGCTGATTTTTACCAATAAAGATCCAAAGCCAACAGAGATAGGAGACATGTGAGGGAAATAACTAATGGCACTTGATCAGCTCTGCCTACTTGCCTTCATTCGCTTCTTTAATCTGTGCTACCAAGTGAAAAAAAATATTTAGCATCCACCTCCACATTTGCCTAGAAAATAAAGTAGGCTACTCTTTATGTGCTAAATGATCTGGCAACGCACTGCATGTTATATAATATTCCTCTCAATCCTTTTTTCCTTTTTTTGTTTTTTTGTTGCTTCTGCCTTTGTCATGTCGGAGGAAGGGGTTTCGGGGCAAATGTGTGCCTATCAAAATATGGACCAAGTCACCCTCATCTACATGCAGTCATCAGCCCCAGGACTGACTGGAGGAGACAGAGAGAAACAAAGCAACTTACCACATGGAAACATGGAGGAACATGATGGTGTCTCTCTCAGTCGCACACCGGGGATGCTCTGCTACTTACACACTCTGATACCTGGAGACAGGGAGAAGAAAGAAAGAGGCAAAGAGGGAGAGTGTTAGACATAGAGAAAAACATAAAGGGGGAGAGTGAGAGCGAGCGAGAGAGAGGGGATGTTATATACAGTAGAGGAAAGAATATGCAGATAGAGAAAGAGAAAGAGAGAGAGTCAGCAAATGGATAGTAAGAAAGATACACAGAGAGGTACAGTAGAGAGAAGGAGAGAGAGGGTGGGAGGAAGAGAAAGACAGAGAGGGAGAGAGAGACAGAGAAAAAGAGAGAGAGAGAGAGAGAGAGAGAGAGAGAGAGAGAGAGAGAGAGAGACAAAGGGAGAGATATACAGAGGGAGTGAGGAAGTGACTGAGAGTCAACCCACATTAGCACTGGCTTCATTACCAGTGGAGAGGATGTTTTAAAGGACGGCGACTTATTCATGACATCTCATGTCATGTCATCATTTCCCCATTATTTAGCATGTTATTCCAGAGCCTGATCAGTGGGCTGGAAACTCAGAGAGAGAGAGAAGCATCACACGTCTAGATGGGCTGGGCCAGCGACCCGTGATGACGTCTGCCATTAGGAGTGGGTAGAGACGGAGATGAAGCAGTCAGGCAGAGGCAGGCGCACG
This sequence comes from Alosa alosa, assembly GCF_017589495.1. NCBI lineage: Eukaryota > Metazoa > Chordata > Actinopteri > Clupeiformes > Clupeidae > Alosa > Alosa alosa. The sequence goes on from NC_063202.1 coordinate 19,544,285, forward strand.
TGAACAGAGAAACCCGGCTTAGGGAAATAAACATTAGGCCTTTTATTCCTCCTCATTTTATTTTGCGCTTGTCGTCGCTGTGTGAATAATGTGTATGTGTGAGTGTGTGTGTGTGGGGTGTGTGTGTGTGTGTGTGTGTGTGTGTGTGTGTGTGTGTGTGTGTGTGTGTGTGTGTGTATTCTGTGTGTCAGTGGTATGTGTTTGTAAGAGTTATAAAATATTCTCAGAATATAGGACATGGACATCAAAACCACTAAAGGAAAATAAATCAGTGTTTGACAATGACAAAGACAATGTTTGTGCTGTTCTATTTGCAAGTCCCCCAATTCATATGGCAGAAAACAAATCACCATGGAAATGTTCACACAAACTGTTTATGTTACGTATATCAACACATTTCTGTTGTCTTGAGAATGCTCACAAGGCAGACACAGATTTCTACAGATTTGCACAGTCATGTCTACTTCCTGTCACACGTTATCCTGCTCACTGTTTATGATTCCTGTCTGATTTGAATTTCATATTATGGGAGAGGTTATGTCATACTTTTTAGCCAAAACCAATGTACATTTCTATGCTCTCTGAAATATTGTATCTTTCCTTTCCTGCTAGGAAGAGGTCAAGAAAAGAACAGAATGTCTTCTCCGATGACAGCAGGTCATTTCCCTCCTCCCTTGTGCAATAAAAATAACTGATGTTTACATAGGCCCCTCTTGACTTGAGTGTGGGCAAGGGCATTCCTGACAGGAGCAGGAGCGATCCTCCTTGAAGGTGTTAACTGTTGACCTCTCAGTTTGAGTTGGCCTCGAAACCATTACCCCTGCAGTTTGTCCTGTTCCAACATTGCAGGCCTTAACTCCACCAACATATCGAACAGACGCATGGCGCAGGAGCGCTGCATTGTCATGTCTCCTTGGTTGTTATGGTTACGTGTGCAATACCATGGTGGAGGGCTTCGAGCTTGAAAGGAAAAAAACTTTTTTTTTTTCTGTTTCTGACAGTGATGCAACTATTGAACTGCACTTGCCCATATGATATGTGGCAGGCAGTGCACTCTGAAGGTCTTCCTCCCCAGTGTAACGTTGTTTCTGCCAGTCCATTTGGAAAAAGACATACAAAAAAAAATATGATGAATGTTTTTATTTTACTAAATCTTATTTTTCTTTAAGGACATTATACAATTACCTTTCTCTTTCTCTGTCTCGCTCTCTCTGTCTTTCTCTCTTTATTTCTCTCTCTCTCTCTCTACTTTACTCCCCCACAATGCCGGTAAACAAAAAGGGAAGGAAAGGGAAAAAGGAAAAGCATGAGCCAGCAAAAATGTGCCTGACAGTGAAAGTCAAGCTGCATGGGCCCATGCCAGAGAGATGCCCAGTGACAGCAGGATCCAGTTCCAGGCTAGCAGTTTGACTTCCTCTTTAACCGCGGTCTGTCTGCTAGGCCTGCGTGCCTGAGTAAGCTGGGGTGAAGGTGGAGGTGGAGGTTGAACGGCCAGTGGCTGTGGCTAACCCACTCACACACACACTGCCATAATGGGGTGGGAGAGAAAGATGGAGAGAGATGGAGGGAAATGGAGGCCTTATGAAAGAGAGGAGGAGATAGAGAGAGAAACAAGAGCAGGTGAGAAACAAAGAGAGACAGAAAAGCAACGTAGAAAAGAGTAGAAAACAAGGAAGACTGAGAGGAAGAGCAGAAAGGAAGGAGGAAAAAGGAGAGAAAAAAAGAGACAGAAAAGAGGAAAAACAGGAAACAAGAGACAGAAAACAGGAGCTATGGAAATAGGAGAAATGGCAGAGCTAGCCGAACGCTAAGATGGTGGTGATGAGAAACAGTTGAGAGCCTCAGTGAGGGGGCGGAAGTGAAGGACTGCAGAGTGGCTGATGACAGAATAACAGGGCAGGCTCTGTGTGCAGGGAGAGAGGAGGAGGAGGAGGAGGAGAAGGAGGAGTAGGAGGAGGGAGGTAATCTTAGAGGAGGAAACAGAGGGACTACTGTGGCCCAGTGCAGGTGGATGGATAGAGTGCATGGATAGCGCTTTGGTTCTTGGCTCCACAGCTGCTGGTGTATCCCTCCTTCCTCTTGGGGAATAGTGCTGGGAGGCAGGGGGTAGGTAGGCAGAGGCGGTAGGGGGAGGCGGTGGGGCAGGCCAGGGGTAGCTAGCTGAGAACCAGCCTCTGTGTCACCGCAACCAAGGTCAAACTCTACCAAAACTGCTCTCTTTCACACACTCACGCACACTTGCATGCCAACACAGCCACACAGAGGCACGCACGCACGCACCACCACATCCACAAATGCCAAACCCATTTTACCACAGTCACAGCACCCATTTGCACGTGGGTGCCTCCTGATCACATGGTGTCTCAGAAAAGCAACCATCACAAAATCACCCCCCCTTCCCCTCTCCATCCCTCCACCCCTGGTGTCCCAGCTTGCCATGCCTCCTCTGGGGACCCTGTGCAGAAGGTTCTTCCAGGTCCCTGTCAAAGTCTGCTGAAAGCCACGGAATCACACACGGCAGCGTGTTTCACAAAGCATCGCCATGCCGAGTGCCTGAGGGGACTCGCTGCTCTTCCACAACATTTCATCGCAGCTTAACTTGAGACAAGCCAACCTTCTGGGCTTTCCATTGTTATGCGGATCAGAGGAGCTAGGTGAGATAGGCCTACTATCTGAGACGTGACAGGAATCTAAAGATTTAAAATATACTTTGTTCTCAAAGACACATTAAATATTTCTACACTACGAGTGCATTTCCCTCATGGTGACATGAAATTCAACTGAGGTCACTGTGGCATCGAACCGTGAGAATGGCTCGTCTGGGAGGTGGTTCTTTTAGAGATGTGCTGGTGATGCGCTCTGTCAGAGAGTTCTCCCAGGCCTCTGGTTGTCCCTATAAGCAAGTTTAGCAGCGGAGCATCACCCAGACTGCCACTCCTCCTCAGCAGCTGGTGCTCTGAGCTGTTATAACCTGTTTCCGCTAGCATGGCTCCCAGGGGTACAGTACATAGGAAAGGCTCCACTCTCTGTCTTTTGTGCCCTCTCACATACACACATGCTCTCTCAGTCACTTTCTCTATGGATGTGTCTTCAACTTGCTCTCTCACTCTCTCTTTCTTTCTATCTCTCAATGGTTCTCTCTATCTATCTATCTATCTATCTATCTATCTATCTATCTATCTCTTTTTCTCTTTCTCAATGTGTTTCCTTTATTTTCCTGTAGGAGCTCTGAGCTGTTATAATATCCTTCCATTGCTCATTGCTCTCAAGGGTAAAATTCTGAGTAAAAGTCCTTTCTCTGTCTTTTTCTCCCCTGTCCAAGCCCTGCTCTCTCTATCTTCTTTTGTCTCTCTGTCTTCCATCCCTCCTCTTGTCTCTCTCTCTTTCTCTCTCTCTCTCTACAGCGAGCACAAGTGTTTAATCCTCTGTTCACACCTTCTGTGCTTGTATCTTGGTGGCCATCTTCCTCTGTCTCTCCCCCCATGCCCATGTCATGTTTACCGTTCAGGCTCATTCATCTTGCTTTCCTCCTCCCCCTCTCGTTCGTGCATTCTTCCCGTTTGACATTCCCTCTTTCCATGCCCCAGAAAAAAACGATGCCCTTGAGGATAAACACACTTACATCTGTTAGGGTGTAATATGCATGTGCTGCGTAGTGGTGCATGTGCAACGTTTTGGGCCGCATATTTATCTAACCGAAAACGTCTTGCCCTGCTGCATAACTTTTCCAGGTCACGGTTACAAACTGACCCATGCTATTCTCAGAGAGGACACGCCAGTACACGGTCGGGCAGTACTCCCGAAGTGTCATCACGCTAAAAGCTAACAGGATGGGAGGATTCTGTTTTGTTCCTCTCATCTTCTAACCTGTGTTTGCTAAACTCCCACTCTCCTGCTTCAGTTTGTTCATCTGTCTCTCTTTCTATCTCCCTCTGTCTCTCTATCTCTCTGTAACTCTCCCTCTCTCTCTCTCTCTCTCTCTCTGTGTCCCTCCCGCTCGCTGCCTCCTTAATAAAATTTGCATGAGTGACAGAGGGAAGAAAAAAGGAACACTGCTGTTATTTACCTGCCATTGTATGAAGGCGGTTATGGCTCATTGATTATTAATTGCTAGCCATCATGGAGGCTGTCCCATGGCCAGAGGAACCAATGGCAGCTCAGTATTACTTATGGACATGATCATGCAGGAAGGCCAGGCTGTGGTGGAGAGGCCTCGGACAGCCGGTCCCCACACATACTTCATCCTAAATGAGGCTCTCTGTGTTGTGAATAAAAGGTCCGGCAGGGCTGAGAGTTGCAGTGACATTATTTTTTTGTCATGTTGCTCGCATTACCATCGCCCCAATCACAGCATGTCAATACTCAATCACTATGTGTATCATCTGAGACTTTTTATTTTGTCCAGATTTCATTCCCTCTAGTGCATCCCTAGGAATCCCCAGGGTCTTTAAGGGAGATGATTGAAATCCCATCTGAAGGCTAGAGTGTTTTTTTAAAAAAACGACTCAACAGGCAAAGCATGCAAAAGGTATCAAAATACAAAACCAACAACAGTGACACGGCAAACTTTGACTGTTTTTTAACAACAAAGTCCACCCCCTTCCTCTCTCAACAGCAGCCCTACCCGGGCACACTCCCTTGATGCGGGGGCACAGACAGGAATTACCATGCAGATTCCATATGTGCCTGGAAGGCAACCGACATCAAAGCTGCGTTTAGATGCGCGGAAGTGTGCGCCAGACTGTCGGCTGGGTGTGGAGAGCGATTGATGTCGAACGGCATTGTCTTTTCGCTTGATGCTGGAAGACTTTATAGTCAGTTCATGAACTTTTCAGCACACTGTGACGAGTTCACCAGCTGAATTAAAATCTTTAATCTGAGCTACCCTGTACTTAATGATTGACATCACAATGCTAATTTAACTGCTATATTTCCATATCTGTGAGCAATTCTAAAATTTGTTTTCACATTTTTGTACAGTACCCAACTTTGTCAGGCAAGTCACAAACTCTCAGCTGTGAGCAACAGCACAGTTCTATCTTCTAATCAAACTCTAGCCTATACTACATGCCTTCTTTACATCCGACACAACTGCTAATCTAAACCCCAAAACTGTTACTGGTGGTCTCTCTAACTACAGTATTTGATACAAAAAACTTATTAATTGCTAGTTTTAGTTAGCAAGTAGTAAAATTGGTTTTTAGCAAGTAGTAAAATGGCTTTACTATTGGAGCACTAAATAATTAGTCTAGTAGCCAACTAGGTGAACCCGGAAATGTTGAGTACACCAAAGTTGTATTGCAGAAATGTGAAGTATGGGTCCACAGTAGGCTATATGGAAACTGCCAGATGCTAATTTTCATTTGTTTTACATAATTAGCACTATTAGCAGAATCGTCCAGATTGACAATAGATTTTAGAGAATGCTGGGGCTCTATGGACTGGCTATTAGACTATAAGGTATAGACTGACCATATAAATTGACCCATACATTTACATGCTATTATCTGTGATCTGTTAACTCATTGAGTGCCAAAAACGTAATATTACGTTTTTCCTTCCCATGCTTTGAGTGCCAAAAACGTAATATTACGTTTTTAGTTTTAAAAAAAATTAAAAAATACGAAACTAGACACTCTAACACACCTTATATGTGATTTTGGGAACTCTGTGATGAATGGAAATGAAATATATGGCGATCGTGAAACTCATGAAAACGCACAATCTGGACATTTTATCTGGACATTTTATCATAACTTGGTTGCCGCTTTGGGTCGAATCAGTGACGCATGCACGTCAGGTCAAAACCAGGCCATTTTCGTGGGTCTAGGTGGCAGTCTCACCAGGTCTCGCTGATCACTTCCCGGAAAGTTTACACAAGTAAGTAACAGGCAACACTTCATATTTCATGAAAGACGTTATATCTCCATTTCTAGAAAAAAACAGCGATTTTGATGAAAACTAGCCACTGTTTAGCTTGGGATTTCTCAGGAACAGAGGCGTGTAGAAATACACGGTTTGCACCCACCGAGAGCTTAAAGTCTCACCTTTTAATCGAGCTATTGTATGTGTTCATAGCTATAACACAGAATATGCTGTGGCTGTACAAAAATCATCAACAATGGTCTAGATTGCTGGCACTCTAGGACAAAGCTCCCGAAAACAGCTTGGCATTCAATGAGTTAAATGACAAGACAGTGTGTTTTGTATGTTGTATGTTATAGGTCTGGGGCCGTATTCACAAAGCCTTTTATCTTACCACTAGGAGTACTACTAAATCGCACTAAAAGATTTTAGCTAGGAGTTTTCTCTTAAAAGTTATTCACAAAGCCTTTCCGACCTACTTTTAGTAAGGAAAAATGACAACTCCTAAATTAAGAGTGAGCCTTCGTTGCTATGGATGACGTCATTACTCATGCACAAGCTTGACTGAAGTGACCACCTTGATTGGCTGATGATTGTAACGCGGGCATGATTCCAAACACCTCCCTTACGATGATGAGTGACAGGTGACAGGTCTGAGAATCGTCGCTACACAGGTAGTCTTGAAGGACGGAAGATGATGAATAAACTGAACTGAATAAAAAGGCCTAGCCTAAATGAATAAAGAGTAAGGCAAAACAAATAGCCTAGTAGCCTAATGAATAATGCGGATTGATGCAGTATCTTTGCAACATTATTAAATTAACCTGTCACCATAGCCAATGCCCACGTTTGCAAAGAGGAGAACATTTTAATTTGATTCACAATGAAACGTTACATTTAATTTACATGTTCACAATGAGTAGTTTTGGTTGTTGTTGGTGGTGTTATTGCATCCCTTTTTTGCCTACAATGCAAAATTGTTCCCTCGCGATTGGAAGCTCCTGTAGCCACATACGTATTCACGACGTGAAATGCCACAAAAAGGGTTTGTGAATAGGTCTTAGTGAGTTAGGAGTCCTCTCGACTTCTTTTAAGCTGTCCCAGACTTAGGTGCTACTTTTAGGTCTAAAATGCTTTGTGAATTACTTTTAGTGAAAAAAATTAGGAGTCCTAAAGTTAGGAGTGACACGCCCATTATTTTTAGGAGTTGCTCCTAAATTCGCCACTTATGAGCTACTTTTATCCTTAAAATTATTTGTGAATACGGCCCCTGACAGCCAAGTTAGAGCAATACTGTCACTTCCCCATATTGATGTAAAGGAAAGGAAGAAAATCTGCATATTTTACCATGAGAAAAAGACAATTAAGTCAAATACTGCCCTCAATTCGATTTGAGTGATGAGAACTTAAAAGAAATATCTGTTTTTTTAAAATAAATTATCTGGAGCATTGTGGTAAACAGAGGCTGAGTCTCCACAGGGGAATCGCTGACACACTTCACAGCTTCTCTATCTGCCTTTGGAGATTTAGAGACAGAATGTAGGCCATGGAATACAAATGACTCCTCCACAGGAAAACACTTTCACACACACACACACACTCAGGTACTTCAGCCAGTTGATTCTCCTTAAACTTGGAGGGTTGACAAGGTTCACAGAACGTATGACATGTAAGGTATCGAACTCAGAGAAGTAAAAACATTTTATGCAAGCACTTTACTGCTTTAAGCCTTAGGTACTGACTATTCTGCTAAGCTGTGTCCTTGACTTGGAGAAGGGTGAGGAGAGTGGAACAGAGACAAGGGAAATCACATATATGCTGTGACATCATGCAAATCTCTTCATTTGTAAGTGTAAGCCTAGCCACCCCCGTAAGGCCTACACAAGCAGGAGTTCTCTGCTCAGACAGCTCTTAATGATGACAATGCACTGAAATGTATGCAGTGCAGACAGGATTTGCATTACCTTTACACAATTGCACCTGCCGTGACTTGCAACACTAGCAGAATACTTCCCTAACATAGCAACTAAGTCCTCTGTGTAATATACCGCCTGGCTCCATATTGTATTGGGTATTACAGTCCTTTGGCATGCAAACAGGGACTTCATCAGAGACCACCGGATTGATTTTGAGGAGCTGAGTCTGCTACAAAACAACCACATGAGCCAAACACCCAATCACACCCAAAAATACACACAGGCACGAACACACACATGCACACACACACACACACACACACACACACACACACACACACACACACACACTCACACTCACACACACACACACACACACACACACACACACTCACACACTCACACACACACACACACATACACACACAAACACACACACACACACACAAAATATAAATTTTCTGGACTGGAAAACACAATATGGCAAATATGAGGAATTTCATGTTCCTATTTCCATGTCCCTATTTTTTAGTGACTTGAGGTCATTATAAATAGTTAATATATGTAAAACCCTTTACATATCTATATCTCTATTACTGTACAACAGGAGGGCCTGAAGTTCTAAAGTGTAATACATGTCATTTCACAGCCCCCAGTGCAAACACCTTGTGATTAAGTGACTGATGGCTTTCAGTGTCAAAAATTACCCTTTATCTCCACCTTAACCTGGCTACAGCTTCTCCTTCTCCCCCACACTGTAGGTGTGTGCGTGTGTGTCAGGCAACAAGTAATGAGGACGTGGAGGCGTGCTTCTGCTTCTACTCACATTACATGTTCACATGCTAATATGCATGGGGCTGGGAAGGGAAAGCATTTTCAGTGTTTGCCATTAAGCCTTAAAGGTGTACCGTCACACCGGTGTGACGGGAATGTTGAAAAAGTGAACGCTCTAAAGAATATCTGGGTTCATTGAATTAGACATAGAACTTTAGAGCCTTGAATTGTTGTGGAACGGAATCTTATGGTAGAATGTTCAAAAACCCACACCTTTAACACCGTTAAAATGTGTTCTCTTCCACCCTGCATCTCATCATCCTCTCTTCAAAAACTAGTGTGTCTGTGTGTGTGTGAAGAAGAGAGAGAGAGAGAGAGAGAGAGAGAGAGAGTTAGGGCTCAAGATATTACAGTACATTAGATTCGAAAAGGGATCTACAGTGGGCAGTGCTTCGACTTGGCCAGCTTCACTCGTGGTCCGCGCGTGGGATCACGCGGTATCACGCGACTTTAATTTGTATTTTCCCAGTGAGACGCTGCAACAACCCAAACAACTGGTAGATGGCTCAAGTGAGCCTGGAAAACCCTACACAGACTTCACTACAGACTTTAGCAGACTGGTTTAGAAATAATTTAATAGCCAGAAATATGCCTGCCCTGCCCTAATAAAGAAATATTTGGTTAACTGCGAGTGAATCCCGCTTGCAGCCGTAGAAGAAACGCTGGACAAATGAAACATTCTGGTTTTCTCCGAGTGCAACGATGATAGACAGACATCATTTAGACAAAATATAGAGCATATTAACCTCCGTTGCTCAGCCAAATGCCTTCCTGTTACGTCCTGTTATCACGGAGTTACAGGCGATAAACAATTTTTGATGGTCACAAGTTTACTTCTTTAGCGGTTTATTTTTTTGATTATTAAAGAGTGTTTTTCATTTAAAGGTTTGACTTTGTGCTTATTCAGTAGAGCATTTAGTGCTCTTCCCAATCCCAGACTTTCACATTGCATGTTTGTTTGTAATGGATGCAACCGCGAGATAGGCTAGAATTGTTAAAAAAGACATGACCCTCCCCTGCCAATTGTCGCTGTCTTCCGCCCGCGCTGCTTTGCGCCACAGCCACACACTGTAATAACGTTCTTAAATCAATCTTTCCCGTGAGCTTGCATGCTACCAGTCCTTCCTTTTCAAATGTGTTGCGCCTGTTTGCACAATTTCACAAATAATCATATGTGATTAATAATATGACAAATAATCCCTGTGCACGGGGACCAAAACAATGCATGCCAACTTTTTCTGTGTTTCTCACGTAGGCCTATTTTAACTTCCCCTCGCTGTCTTGCCGTTTTAATGTTTTCCCGTAGAATATCCCATATTTTAATACTCTCATAACAGCCCTGCCATCGGGCCTGTCTCTGTGTTGCCCTGTTGCTACCCCTTGCTCTTCCAACGAAACAGATGTCTTCAAATCATCGTTTTCCTTGCTTGAAGGCGAACTTAGAGGGATGTTAACCTATTTAAGTTTAACGGCGTGATTGTCGTGAGAGCACGATTCATTGGCGCTTGCATGTTCGGCCTTATGTCTACGTGCGCACCTGAGGCTACTCAGCTACTAGAGAAAGAATTTCCCCTGTTTGTATGTTCACTCCAAGTTGGCCTACCATAACTTACCAACTCTGCACTGTAGACCCTAACTGGCTATTTATATTTTTCTGTGAAATAAGCAAATGTATTTGTTCAACTTTATGAAGCAGAATTACGCACTAGGCTACTTGGAACATAACACATTTGACAAAGGACAGATGTATGTTATAGTGACAAAATATTAACTTTCAGTGTTTTACGATGTCTTTGTCATGGGGAAGTTTTTTTCCCCATGCATTTATTCTAGGCCAGTGATCCTCACTATTTTTTTTCACAAGAGCCACATTGGCAGTGCAAAATCAAAAAGAGAGCCACTTTTAAGACAACATACTAACTCACCTTTGCAAATGTGCATTTATACATATAAATATCCCACAAAAAAATAACACATCCAAAACAGCTAAATATATACAGCCAATGCTTAATAACTTCCTTTCACCTTCATTATTTGGGTGAAGGAAGAAGTATAATTCAGATGTTTGCGTTTTTGTAGTGCAGTATTGTATGTTTATGAAGCACATTTGAAAAAATATATTGGCTGTGTTACCTGTTGCCTACAGTGGGTCCCATTTAGAAATGGCCACATTCGCGCTTTCCGTGATACACGCATAGACAGTGAAAGATACACGCAGCTGCATGAAATGTATTACAAGTTATCGCCACAAAGTGGCAGTTTAAGTCCGCTGTAGCATTGCCGGTAAACAGGGCAGCAGATTGCATTCAAAGGCGTTGCAAGTGGCAGTAAGATACTGTAAGCAGAACGAAACTAAAGATCACCTCGTTGAAGTCATACAGTAGTAGACTAGGCTAAATCAGAGCCTACTTTTGTTTTTATCAAGCTGGGGCCAGAGATGATGGCCTTTGGCGAACAGTTTAGGCCTACTCAAAATGAGAAAAAACTAATTTGGCGAAATCTCGCCAAAGCTGCATGCGAGCCACCAATAATGGCTCCCACACAAAGCTGTGTGCATCGCGTTGCTGGAGACGCATCCCATTCACTTTAAATGGGCTCACGTGATCCGTTGCCGAACTGAATTGTGGGTCCGTCGCGTCGCGTTTCTCCCGCTGCTCGCGTTGAGGAGTTCAGCTGTTGCTGCACCGACAGACGGCACCGGCCAATCAAGCCAATCTACGGACGGCACCAACCAATCACATTACGGTTTTACTTCAAGTCATTTGCATAGCTACCGTCGGGAACACCCACTGGAATGTGTTGACGGAACGCAGCTGTGTGTGGGAGCCGTAATAGCTTGACGAGTCGCATGTGGCTCGCGAGCCGCGCAATGAGTAGCACTGCTCTACTGGCTCAATTATCACACCACTGTTTTGATTTGCGTAGCTGCGTTACCCCCAACACTGACAATAATGTAGACAGCAAATTTCGATTTCGATTTTCATTACCACCGTGTAGTCAAGGCATACCCAAGTAGCCTAAATCGAGGTAATTCATTCATCTTGTGGGTCCAATTGGGGCAACACAATGCTGAAGCTGTGGATGAGTACTGTATATCTCTCTATGGTTCAGGTGGGAAGTCAATGGTTTAATTAGTATTGTTACTATTGCTGTGTCATATTCCTGATAGAGAGCTTTTCCTTTCAAATGTGGATCAGGTCCAAATATCGATTTGTATTGTATACACTTTTAAGACACATTTCAAATCAGCTCGTCTTATCAACGCAAGTGATTTATATAACTATGGTAAACAGAACTAAATGTACCGTATAGCGGTACAAAATAGGACCGCCGCTCAGTCCTGTACATCCGTTCCGCAAACATAAATCACACTTCAATTTGTCTCCATATTTTACTCCATCCCCCACTCTTGAAACTTTTGTGTATGCTTGTTTGGTATGCCTGTGTGTGTATGTGTATTTGCTGCATGTCCTACTGAAGATGTATGGGGGGTTGTCTGTAAGTCTCTTTTCCTTCATTGTCTTGGACGCTGTAACAATGCAAATTTCTCCCTTGGGAGACAATTAAAGGATTATCTTATCTGATCTTATCTTATTTTATCAGTTTTACATTTATTTATTTATTTACAAACAAAACAATCCCTGTCATTCCCATGCAGTTTTCAACAGCTATCAAGAAGAGAGGTCATGCCATGGATTTTTGTGAATGTTTCTTCTTCTACATTTGCAAGATTTTAGTCATCTTTAGTTCATATGATATTCAACTTTATTGTCAATGCACAAATTAAATACCAAAAGTCTAAACGAAATGCAGTTTTACATCTAACCAGTGGCTAACTCCCTTAGCTCCTGTAGGCTAGTGTCAGAAAAGAATGAGATGACAGTCGAAAGATACAATTACAGCACTGATATCAATTTGCTTGGTAACCACATTTATGGTTTTCTACAAAGACACCATAAATTTAACCTGACCCTAGCCAGATGAATTTCGCTCTGCCTAGCTCCACTCATCCATCTGGAACCGATCCATTGAAGTGTAGCTTCAGAAGGCTGGGCCTAATCAAAAAATGCTTGCATATGATTGAATAAGCCACTTGTCCGTCATCTATTGACGTGCTACTTCAACCACTCACATCGAAGCCAACTCCCGCCCTGCGTCCTGATTGGCTGTACCATAAAATCGGTTGCAGAAATCACTCTCAATGGAAGAGGTCCCAGATGGATGTGAGTGAAGCTAGGCGGAGCTAAGCGGAACGAAATTCATCTGGCTATGGTCAGGTTACCATAAATTGGCCTCTATCACTCAACCAATGCTAACAGTAGGCCTAACATTATTTTACCTAGGACGTAGGCTATTGATATACGTAACTTGTGTAAGATTAACGTACCTGCAGTAAAAACCAAGCATGTCTGATAAACATTCTCAGATTTATTTCGGCTTCAAAAAATAAATGGGAATTACATTTCATGTGAAAATCATCCTACCCTTATTAGACGTTACAGATGCGCCATCTGGTGGACAAACGACTACGTACTACTGGAAATGCAGCCAAATAATGATGAATATTTGGTTTTCCTTTAATCCTACTGAATTTGTAATTATGTATCGGCCATTCTAATTGCCGATACCGATAGTATGTGTGTGCCTGTGTGTGTGTGCGTGTGTATATGTGTGCACCATCATCTACAGGCCAATGAGTGTACAGTCACAGTTTTTAGACCCCCATGGATGAAATTCTACGAAACTTGGCATACCCCCAGAGAATGTGAGGTTAATCATACACATGCAAATCACAAATGAGTGATTATGGGCTAGGTTGATGTGGTCCCTTGAGACCAACATACCATAAACAATTCTTCATCCTCTGTGCCACGGTTCAGGTAGTTATTTAGGAAAAAAATTTGTTGGGGTTCGGGGTTCTTTGACAATCCCTATATGACCGCTTCGCTAGCGGCCGTCATAATACTGTAAGTACCACGGTGACATAGCGTTAACTGCTAATGAACGTGTCTCTTAGCCTAGAAATCTAGACACGCCCCTAGCGGCAGCAAATTACATGGGAAATTACATTTGCTGCCAGGGCTAGTCTAGCAACTCTCAGTTGGCTTGTGAGCTCCAGAAATCGAAACTCAATCAGGCCAATGAAATCGTGTATAGAGTCGTTAGGTGGGCTTAACATAATGATTGATGGCAGAGTTGCAACGGTTTGGCTTGAATTCCCTGCTACTTGAAAACAAATAAGATGGATGTTGCTGTTGGCTTAACAGTGTGACACGAAGTTAAGCTTTTATTAAGTTGCCAAACGTTTGAACTAGCCAACTAGCTCCACTGGTGGGAAACGCATGGGACTCATATAGCTGCCGCTGTCCTATTGCGTGCAGAGGGAATTTGAAAGACAACTGATTATCCCGCCCCTCGGACTGAGCACTGCGAACGGTGAGTGCCCAGACCCTACATTTTAATGTGGGTCTGGCTCGTCAGGCTACATGTCTCTCGCAAGAGGCCTCAAGGGATTAGCGGACGAGTGCACATGATTGGACGGTTCCTATCTGCTTCCTGTGTAGCTTGCATCACTCCATTCTTTTGTTCTCTGTGGAAGACGGAAGAGCCGTATGTGCCACACGAACACTGATGAACGCGGAACAACACGGAACAATGACAAGCTCAGGGGACGCTCGGCCCCAGAACACAACAGTAGGCCTCATTGAAGCACTGAATCACATGCTATTAGCATAATGGCTCCTGACTGTGTGCAGGGGGAACAGAGGGATGTGGAGGCATGTGGCAAGGCAACACACAGAGAAGAAGTGCTTCTCCGCAAAGCACACACAACGCCAGCAGGATGGCAGACAAGAGATCCATAGAAGATGAAATTGTATGACAGGTGTGTGTGTGTGTGTGTGTGTGTGTGTGTGTGTGTGTGTGTGTGTGTGTGGAGAAAGAGAGAGAGAGAGAGATAGAGAGAGAGAACGAAAGATTGAGATGGGATGTCAAAAGCTCTTAGGAGTTTTTTTCACAAAACGTTGTATACAACATTGGATCTCTTTCCGATTCTTGTACTGTAGGCAAGAAGCAAAAATAGGAAATGATGGGAAAAGTAATGTTCCCAGACTGATATAGAAACAAGGAAAATGCAGGGAAAATCACATAATTTATATTGTGGAAATAAGCGGCTGGTGTATGTGTGTGTGTGTGTGTGTGTGTGTGTGTGTGTGTGTGTGTGTGTGTGTGAGGGTGTGTGTGTGTGTGTGTGTGTGTGTGTGTGTGTGTGTGTGTGTGTGAGGGTGTGTGTGTGTGTGTGTGTGTGTGTGTGTGTGTGTGTGTGTGTGTACATGTGTGTGTGTGTGTGTACATGTGTGTGTGTGGTGTGTGTGTGTGTGTGTGCGTAGGAGTGGGCAAGGAGGAGGGGATAAAGCATCTTCACACATGTTAAAAACCAGCTCTGTCACCGGCATAATCAGTCAACACAAAAAGACATGGTTGTATTTTCAACGTGACATCACAAGATATGGAGGCTTTAAAAGCAGGCCATAAATCACAGCGAAACTAAAGGAAGCCCAACTCATGAATCATTTTTTCAAGACAATGCCTCGGTGCATTTTGAATTTCTCCCTTCTTCTGAATCTCAGTGGCACAGTGTCAACTCAAAGCCTTGTAGCAGAGTCATCTCAACAATATTGTTTTAAAGGACTAATTAAGCCCCCATCAGTAAAACTACAGCCTACATCCCAAAATTAACCTTCAGGGCCCTCCCACACACACACACACACATACATCACTTTGTTTGTGCATTGTTGGGGAGGGAGGGTTGATGAGGTCTTCTGTTTTGGCGGATAAGTGTCTGTGAATTATTAAATAGCCGCACTGCCTTTTATGTGCAGGAAGTTGGGGATGGGTATTGTCAGGAGAGGATAGGAGGAAGCGAGGAGCCCATATCCGCGACTGGAATGAACAGAGCGAGCGAGCGAGCGAGCGCACACAGACGTTTTTGCCTGCGTAAGCATATTCATGGCTAGTTAGTGGCGTGGCTGTAGGCTTCATTCCCTTTTCAAAGCCCAGCTTTGTGTTGCTTATTAGAGTCAAGCTGATTACAGATTTGCCCCCAACAGTCGTTCTGGTATATTTCTCAAATCAGAAATACTGTACATGTCTCAAAACTACAACCTACACATCTTCTTGACACTAGGCACATCATAACAGAAATGTTCATTATTTGAACACTTTGCAAATACTTTGCATTCATCCAAAGAAAGTGTAAATCAACTATTTGGTCTAACCCCCTAAACATGGAGTTATCTCTTCGGTAACACTTTATTTGAAGGGGTCTACACAAGGGTGACATGTAACCATCATAAGAATGTCATGACACATGTCATGCACATTACTGACATATTGATGTTTATGAATGTTGTCATTAAGTGTCATTCGGTTTTTGGAATGTCAAGTTGACATTGTTTGGGTGCCATCATTATAACAACTTGACATTAGGGAAGATGACATTATTTGAGGGTGTCTCTGTCATGATAACTTGACATTAGCCAAGAAAATGTAAACCGTTGTCATGACAACTTGACATTAGCCAAGAAAGAAATGCAAAATTGACATATAACTGTGTTTGGCCTGACTCATCTTCTAGGTTCGTGAAGTGGTGGGCCGGAATAATTGATTGACATGACACCATTATTATTGTGTCATGAATACTTTCCTTGGCATGATATTGTCATGACAACTTGACATATAACTGTGTTTGGCCTGACTTATCTTCTAGGTTTATGAAGTGATGAGCCTGAACAATTGGCTGTCATGACACTATTATACATTAGATATACTCAACATATTGAAGGTGCATTGCAGATGTAACCCACTTGAAAATAGCCTACTAATAGGATTACATTATTCTAGTTTAATATCTAATTTCTTGATTACTTTTAGTTATGTTTTCCCTGCACACCGTATTTGTCCAGTAGGTGGCAGTGGTGGCGCTGCATAGAGGGGAAACTGCAACACTGATTCTTAGAGAAGAAGACAGAAATCGCAAACAGCAGGACAGCAGAATATAGTGAGCTGAAGCCATATTTAGATTTTCCACACTGAGAAGAAAAGTTAAATACTAGATGTACCGCATAGCGGTACAAAATATGACCGCCGCTCAGTCCTGTACATCCGTTCCGCGAAAATAAATCACACTTCAATTTGTCTCCATATTTTACTCCATCCCCCACTCTTGAAACTTTTGTGTATGCTTGTTTGGCATGCCTGAGTGTGTGTGTGCGGCTGCACAGAAAGTACCCTACTGGTGCTGAAAAGGTGAATAGATTGTAGAATAGCCAAAGAAGATGTAGAATTGTTATAAAACCTTTAAAATCTCTAAACAATCACAAGTAGGGCAGTTCATCACAGTTCATCCATTGCAACTGGATTGATGAAAGGTCACTTACACCTGTAGGCTACATTGTATTTGGGAAAAGCAAAAGGTATCAGCATAATGTTATTTATTTATTTATTTTTTATGTATTTATAAACAAAAACATCTCTGTCAGTTCCATGCTGTTTTCAACAGCTATCAAAAACAAAGGTCATTTTTGGATGGATGGATTTTTGTGAATGTTTCTTCTTCTACATAAGATTTTAGTCATCTTTAGTTCATGTAATACTTTATTGTCAATGCACAAATTAAGTAACAGTAGTCTGAAACGTTATTGTTAATGCACAAATTAAGTAACAGTAGCCTAGTCTGAAACGAAGTGCTGTTTTACATCTAACCAGTGGTGCAAATAACTGACATGTCCAAATGGGCCTTGATGAAATGCGCCGCTAGACTGTTCATACACATTTTAACGGGCCAAAGTTGAAGAGCTTTGTCCGTTATTGTTAGTGCAAATATAGGCTGATTCATGTTCCCTTGCATTGTTTAACTGAGGTCCATGGCTAGTCTGGCTTTCATCAGACCAAGCTCAATCTTTTAAGAAATCAAAAATAAATAGCGGGCAGATCAGGCTGGGTTCACCCAGCCTAGTCCATAGGCACCGATATTGTTTAATTTTCGATTGAGATATACACGCTCTGGCTATTCTAAATGCAAAAATGCATCAGGGAGTTATGACAAAACGGTAACTAACAAACTAGATCCTAATAGAAAGTTGTTAGCTTCCTAAGCTACAGGTAGGATTATAAGGTAGGCCTATTGACAACATAAATTGTCAATAGGCTATGCTGGCTTACACAAATAAAATCTCCTTTGGAAACCAATGGCTTCACGCCTTACAGTATCAAGCGGACTTAAACTGTCATATCGCGGGCGAAAAGTTGTAATAACATTCACGCAGCTCCATGAGTCAAGGAAAGCAAAAATGAAGTAGCCACTTCTAAATGGGACCTACTACACAGTAGCTTAAGGTGTTTTGCTAAAACAGCCATAATGAAATGAAGGTGTCATTGTTTGGATACTTCACACACCGTGCTTTTTAATTTCACAGACTACAACTACCAAGCTGTAATCAAAGCACATCGATTCCCCTCTCACACCCTGCACGCACTTAAAACAAAATAAACAGGCGTCTCAGTCTCACATGTATAGGCAAAACTGCATCAGACCGGTAAGCGTTGGTAAATCTTCCATTGCACAGAATGATTTTGTAGCACGTGCAATAAATGACAGTCGAAAGATACAAACAGTGCTGCTATACATTTGCTTGGTATAACCGCATTTATAGTTTTCTACAAATGCAATAAATCAAATGCCTCCATCACTCAACCAACGCTAACGGTAACATTACCTAGGTCCTTATTGATATTACAAGATTAACGTACCTGCAGTAAAAACCAAGCATGTCCGATAAACATCCTCAGATTTATTTCGGCTTCAAGAAGAAATGGGAATTACACTTCATGTGAACATCGTCCTATCCTTATTAGATGTTAAATGCGGTAATTACAGTCCTTGTATGAAGCGTCCATTGTTTTTTTCCAACCCCTTTTAACTTCCAACAAAATTACGTCTCACTGCAACGATGCGCCATCTAGTGGACAAACGACTACTTCTCGCCAATACTGAAAATGCAGCCATGATGATGATGATGAATATTTATTTTGGCTTTCTTTTTTAATCCTACTGATTTTCATTTTTTTACGGGGGCAAATCACAAATGAGTGATTATGAGCCAGGTTTATGTGGGCCCTTGAGACCAACATACCATAAAAGATTCACAGAGAACTGTGTCTGCCCTACCCTCCTTTCGGGGGGTCCAGTCCAGCGGGGGGGCTGCAGATGAAAACGAAAAATGACGGTTCCATGCTATCCATATGGGGGTACATGCTCACCAAGTTTTGTGTACCCCGGTCTTTCAGTGTCCCGGGAATCCTTGTTGGTGTACGTCACTAAATGTACACATAAATTATTTTATTGTAAGGCCCCCCATGAACGAAAGTACACAAAACTTGGCATGCATTCAGAGGGTGTCATAATGATCCTACACTTTTAATTTTGTGCAGTTTTGACCTTGTCAGCCAGAGATATTGAGATGAAAACACCTAATTTTATGCTTTTTAATTTTTAACTAGGTGGCGCTATACATGAAATAAGTGGTAATGGGATGGGTTGACATGCCCCCCTTAAGACCAACATACAAAAAAAAGGTGGACCTCCTAGGCCCTACGGTTCTCGAGATATTCACAGAAAACTGTCTCCGGCCACATACAGGCCAGTTGGTGTATAGTAACATAAATTAATTTATTGTGTGGCCCCCCATGAACGGAATTCCACAAAACTTGGTGTGCATACAGAGGGTGTCATAATGATCCTACACTTCCAATTTCGTGCAGTTTTGACTATGTTAGGTCACAGATACCTTCAATTACACCACCTCATTTTTACTTTTTTGTGTTTAACTAGGTGGCGCTATACATGAAATGAGTGGTTATGGAATGCGTTGACATGGCCCCTTGAGATCAACATACAAAAATAATGGTCCTCCTAAACCTTACGGTTCTCGAGATATTCACAGAAAACTGTGTCTGCCCTACCCTCCTTTCGGGTGCAGTCCAGCGTGGGGCTACAGATCAAAGCGAAAAACGATGGTTCCATGCTATCCATATGGGGTTACATGCCCACCAAGTTTTGTCTACCCCGGTCTTTCAGTGTCCCGGGAATCATTGACAGAAATTTGGACATGCGAAAAAGAAAAACTGAAAAAAAACTGACTAAACCTATATGACCGCCGCTTCGCTGCGCGGCGGTCATAATAACATTGAAGAGCTAGTTAAAAGGGGTTTTCCCACCAAACCTACTTCTAAGGAAGGAATAACAGCAAAGGGTCGAAATTACGACAAGGAGTTTACTTACTTGTATGAGTTTTCTCCGGTGAGTGTTTTACAGGTGTTTAAAGACTAGTATGTGAATAGTTGAATGCATGTTCCACATGCACAGTTAGGTTAACTGGCATGGTAACATGTCCATGTAATATGGTTTTGCAAAATGCATTGCTAAAAATAAACTCTTAAGTCATGACTGAGTATGGTATTTGTTGTCATTATAGTTGAAATTAGACTCAATGTTCCAGTAAAATGTACAGAAATAGGACCTACATGATAGTGTAATGACACTTAATGACATGTTCAGGAAACATCTCAGATGGTTCACTGTACTTTAGGTCAAAGGTAAGTATTCATGACACTGTCAGGAAACTATTTTGGTGTGTAATAGTTATTTGTGACGGCTTAATGACGAGTCAAAACGGTACCACTGTAGTTGATATAATGGTGTCATGACAGTTGACAATTGTTCAGGCCCTTCACTTTACAAATCTAGAAGATAAGTCAGGCCAAACACAGTTATATGTCAAGTTGTCATGACAAACACCTTGCATTTCTTTCTTGGCTATGTCAAGTCGTCATGACAATATTGTAAACGGGTTACATTTTCTTGGCTAATGTCAAGAAATAATGTCAAATAATGACATTATTTGATGGGTCTTTGTCATGTCATCTTGGCTAATGTCATAATGATGACACCCAAACAATGTCAACTTGACATTCCAAAAACCGAATGACACATTATGACAGCAGTCATAAACATCAATAATGTGTCATGTCATTCTTATGACGGTTACATGTCACCCTTATGTAGACCCATTCAAATAAAGTGTTACCATCTCTTCGTTGTATATATCATGACATACAAATTAAATTGGGTTTAACCAGTGGCTGTCAACCATCTGTTTCATCAGTGTTTGCTAAATGACATGTCATTCAAGCCTTGATTGTTTACATATGATTGATGAGGATTGATGCACTGACTTCACAGGCAAAACATGGGTATGAAACCCCATAGGCCCCATAACCCCAGACTGGATGTGCTAGGCAAAAAAATGGTAAAATAATAATGTCCCATAGGCCAAACATGGGTTAAGGATAAGTCCATCCACATCATTACTTCAGTGCACAGCCCAATGGGCATGCAATGCCTACAACATATTTAATAAATTATCTGATATTAATATACTAAAATGTTTTGTTATTATTCAGTAAACAAATTAATCCAGCATCCATTTTAATCTTCCTTTCTATCAAAATGGAAAATCAAATGAAAGATCTTTCAGGCTCCTAAAATTAGTGACAAAGGACCCTTGATTGTCATTCTGCTTTGGAAATGCTCTAGCATTAACTTGTAGATGGAGGGCAATGTGAATTATGTACTCTGAAATGTCCTCAATGAAAGATTGTGTTTCCACATTTCCAAAATGAAGGGAAAAAATGTGGTCATGATACTCTACTTAACCCTGTAAAAAAAAAATGTTCTCAAGATTACAGATCAAGTTCCCTTAAGTGCTTCTCCCCCATGTCCCCTCCTCCCTTCCACTGCACGAGAAGACATAGGCAAAGACACACCAATGAAAAGTCCATGGTAGGGAAGCTAAATCCACCTATTCTGCTGATTACTTGGGTTCAAGATCGATGACCCATTACAGGTGTTGAGACTCACCTGTAGTCAATCAGTGGTAGTAATGTTACTGGTTTTTGTAAGATAGAAATTGATCAGAGGTGTCTCTTAAATGTGCTACATCTGGCAGAGAAGATTGATGAGTTTCCACAATATCTATTTAAAATCTCGGAACAGTGGCATCATTGGTTATTCCTAATGCAATGGTATAGAACATCCATGGAAGGAAACCCTTCAGTGCTTTAAAATCTTGTATTGAGCCTTTCCAACTTCATCGCAAAATAGAACAAACGCTAAAAATATACACCAGTAAGCTGTTCTTTCATGACCTATTTGGACATGGCTACATTTAAAAATCTGAGCGAAAGTAACTGCTACCACATGACCAAAACTAACATCAACAAAGAGGATGTCTTGCCAGCTACTAACTAAAAGTCAAAAGGCCTGCCTTACAAATACCAGGAAATTGTGCTCTGATAACTACAGTAGCTGGCTCACTAAATCATGAATTCTACCAATATATTTGGCAACATCAAACCATTAAAGCTATTCCATTTTTTTACCATCAAAGCTAGTTACATCTAAAAACATATCAGAAAATGGTAAGAATTGGCAAAAATAGGCTTTACTCAATCCACACAATTTACACTCTATAAGAAAGGGAGCACTCCTCCAATAAGTAAGTAAAAGGGTGGGCAGGTGAGCAGCAGGGGAGGTGGTGGGAGTTGGGTGGGTGAGTGGCGGGGGTGGGTGGGAGGTGGTGGGCTTCAGTATCACGCGTAGTGCCCCTGTTCACTTACTGACCCAAAAACAAAGCGCACGCGGGCTGCAAAAGAGAGGCGATGATATACATGTATGCTCTTCGGCCCCTGCGCTGCTGCTGTGCCTCTCCTGAATTAAACATGGGGCTGTGCCGCACGCTGCTGCTGCCTCTGCCACCAGTGCTGCTGCTGCTGCTGCTGCTGCTGCTGCCGTGGTGGTTCAATGCGGCAGGCATGCATCGGCTCATCTGCTGCAGTGCATGGGAGTGCATCTTCACAACCAGAGTGTGGATAATGGGTCTGGGTGTGTACATGTGGACACTGCCTCCACACATACACACACATACACACACACACACACACACACACACACACACATCCTGCCTCAAATACTCCCTGTGACTATGCTGCAGCAACTTAATATTGACAGCAAGTTCTATTTACAGGTTTAGAGGGTGTGCAAAGAATCTATGATTTTGTGTGTGTGTGTGTGTGTGTTTACATGTTGATTTCTACCAGTGGGTGTGGAGAGAGGCACTGTATAATGGAGCTTATGGGAAAGTATTGCTTGTGCATATTTGTCGCTTTGTTTAATCATGTGTGTGTGTCTGTATGTGTGTAACATACAAAGAAAATGTCTCTCTGCTTACCGCATGACAAGCAGCAAACTGCACTCTACATTGGTGAGTAATGATTTGCTTTTAACCTATTGATCAGGCTATGTGGACTAATGATCAGCAGTTTAAAGCCTTTGCAAAGGGCAGATGTAAACACATGTAACACTACGGTGTTTCTTAAGGACAGCACACAGCAGCATCCTGCTGCGAGTTACCCCATGCAGTCCTTGGGGAGTATTTGTGTTGCTACATATTCATGGGCATGAGTTTATTTAGTTGCATGATCTTTTTTTTTTTTTTTTTTTTTACTAGCGCCTCTGCCAACATCCAGAGGGTTGTTTGAGGAAACACCTACGCCTCTATTCCCCCCCGCATTACCCTCTAACAAATGGTTCTCTGTTTAATTTCCAGGCAGCTGTCTTACTGCTCTTCCTAAAGCAGTTTATGTGTTTGTTTTTCCATGTAAATGTGTTGGTTTTATAGTCCGCCTGAACTCTACAGACACACATTGACAAACCAAGAATGCAACAATAGCTTTATGCAATGAACAAATATAAATGCCAGAGAGGACCTCACTTGAACAAGGAATTCGTGGAATCTGACTACTGTGTCATGTAAGGTGGAGCCATGGCAGCAGAGGCAATGGTAGGCAATCATTCCGGGCGCAGGTGGAAATCCTCAACAGATGCCATCAATTCCTTTGTGGAATGAAAGGCATGAGTGACTTTGGATGATGGCATGGATCTTCCCCCCTCTGAATGGCACCCATTCTTCCCACATGAAAGTACCTGCTGCAGGAAAAAGCCTTAAGAAGATTACTCCTGGTGCGAGCTGGAGCTCCATGTTTAGCTCAGGAAGGATGACAGGGGGCCTATTACCTAACATGTTGAACCAAGACGCATTCTTCAAAGTGTATTTGCTTTCCCCTACCAGAGACCATAATGTTCATTCTAAAAATCGGCAGGTCCTCATTAAGTAATGGCTTACGCCATAGACGAGAGAGAAAGAGGAACAACAATTTTGAAATATTTCATTTCAAATGTAGTTTTTCTTTCTTTTCGAACCGTTTCTCCCCATACAGTGGCTTATCACACTTGTGCAGTGTTTGTCGTTTTTGTTCTCTCAATGTCATGGTACAATTCATCCACAATCTGCCATGCATTCTCCGGCAAATCACCATTTGCCTTTTTTTGTCTTCGCAACAACAAACCGTCTGCCTCACCATCCCTGTGCCACGCTGACACCCCCTCCTATTGTCTCCCCCTCCTGTATTGTCTCTTGTTATTTATGCTGCCGTGTGAAGAAAACTGCAGGTCCAAGGAGCGAATAACCCTGTGCTGCACGCACAGACAAGCCCCTGGAGGCTCTGTCTGCCTAATGTTATACTCTCAATGTCTGACTGCCAACACACACACACACACACACACACACACTCATGCATACAAATATTACAACGCACACACACGGAAACACACTCACGGACACACACAGACTCTCACACACACACACGGAAACACACTCACGGACACACACACAGACACACACACACAAACAAAAATGATGCATACTGTATGTCACGCACCTCGCTTGACCCTCATTGACACAAACACAAACAAAAACATACTTCTCCCAGTACAAACACAACAAACATTCATATCCCATTGAAACTCACTACAGTCTGGCATATGAGTGCAGAGACACACATACGAGCACAATAGTCTACCCTGCTGCACACACTCACCCTAATGGACCCAGGCACACCCAGCCACACACACGCGCACACACACACACACACACACACAGGAACAGGAGTAAACACATTCAACACCAATCATTCAATATATCATAGCAATACAATTTGTGTTGTTTCCTTCACACACACACACACACACACACACGACACACACACATACACACACACACACACACACACACACACCTTTTCTGTACTCACACTTCATATGATTAACACATTCTCTCACACACACCTCTCTGGGCACCATTTCATCAGCTGTGTTGTGAGGAGTGCGTAGGTGAGGTCATAGCATGTAAGACCGGAAATGACACGTCCAGCCCCAACCAGGCTTGAGCTCCATGCCATCTCATGCCTCCTCACATATCCACCCCTACATGCTTCTTCATGGTCACTAACAAGGGCGCTGCTAGAAAATTTGGGGCCTGATAAGACTATATATTCTACTGTATATGCTATGGGAGCCCCCTGTCAGTGCTGGGACCTTAGAACCGTCCTAATTCCCCCACCCCCCAGACTCATCCAGCAACACATCCCCCAGACTCATCCAGCAACACATCCCCCAGACTCATCCAGCAACACGCCTAGACTCATCCAGCAACACATCCCCCAGACTCAACCAGCAACACGACTAGACTCATCCAGCAACTTGGTCCCAGAGTTCCCACAAAGTCAACCTCCAACATTGCCCAGAGTGAGCCTCCAACATGCATGCAGGGTTTGGGCCTGAGATTGGAGAAGACCACACCAGCTCCGGCCCAGATCCACAGAGCACTGCCAGCCACCCCCAGGAAGCACTGGGGGCACTGAGGCATGGGATGAAGAGAGGAGAGGAGGAGAGGATAAGTCTGTGGTGTGGAGGCGGAGCTCCTTTGGTGGAGTAGAGTGAAGCGAGAAGTGCAGAGTGGAGTCCAAACGGCTCTCCCGAGAAGTCCTGATTTTCATACACTGGAGAGATATGTCTTCCTGTTCCCTCAATGATTAACTGACAATTGAGAAATTAAATAAAGGGATTACAGCCTTCTGCAGGGCCCTTTCTCTCATTATTTTCAAATCCTCTAAACCAACCACGTCCAATAAATGTTCAGAAAAGCCAGAACGTTCCCTCTCCCTGTTCCCACACTTCTGCTCCCCAGCCTTTCAAACGGCTACATTGGCCTTACACCGATATCTCTGCAACCTGTCAGGGCCCGCGGCCGAGCCTACTGAGCTGTGATTCTGCCCTCAGGATGGGATTACTAGTAACTGAACAGGCAGTCGCTTTCTCTGAGACACATTTGACCCGCATCGGGCCCGGATCTCGCAGATTTACACCAGAACAGGGCCAGGTCCATTCAAATAGGGCTTCTGTTCCCTTCAATCTCTGCATTAAATGTGAAACAAGTGAAATAAATAACTGTCTGTTCAATTTCCTCATAAACACGGGATGAATGTGAAACAGTTCACAATGTCGGCTCATGTATTTCTCTCCTCTCCTCTGTGTGTGTGTGTGTGTGTGTGTGTGTGTGTGTGTGTGTGTGTGTGTGTGTGTGTGTGTGTTATGTTTTTCTGCTAGTTTTTCTTCCCCCCTCCTGACAGCACTAAGCGGATACTCCCTGCTCCATACCAGCATCCCACTATTGATCCACAGCTGGTGTAGAATAACTGTGCAACACTATGCTGCTCTCCCAAGGTCAACCTTCTCAGACAGGATGCTGCGCACACACACACAATCATGCATGCACAGACACACACACACACACACACACACAAACAACCCCTGCTCTCCTGCTCACGGAGGGCCCTAACGCACATGCACATAATATGTAAAATGGAGTTTAGGTGGAGGGCCAAGCCTATTACTATAAATATTCCCCAAGGGTGGAGATAGAGAATTGCATGTGTGGCTGTGTCGTTATCAGATATAGGACAGTGGAAACCCATAGAGAGATAGAACTATTTTTTACAATGTGTTATTATTATAAAAAGATAAACAATTATTGAAAATAAAATTTGAATTCAGTACTTAGCCAACAGACAATAGCAAGATGGGATTACGACTGGGGGAATTAAATCTCTTAAATGATCAATTTGGCAGTGGCTAAATTGTTATTCAGTAATAGCTATATAATTGGTGTCTATGAAGCATATAAATTATATCCTGTTCCAACGACGCCTCATCTTCATTGTGAGTCCTGCATAAGCACCTAACAGATGACCAGATGGAGAGGCAGCAAGGGAAGAGGCGATTGTTTGCCATGCATGCTGCCAACACCCTGGCTCTCACGGGTGATGTGGCGCCCAGCTCCAAAACCGTGGCTAAAAGAAGACAGATGTTGGGTTCCGAGGGCATCGTCCACACTCGTTCACTCCCAGTCCATCCCAGTCCCCCTGGCTTTCTCTCTCTCTCTCTCTCTCTCTCTCTCGCTCACTCTCTTTCTCTCTCTCTCTCTCTCTCTCTCTCTCGCTCTCACTCTCTTTTTCTCTCTCTCTCCCTGCATTTCTCTTTCCCTCTTTCACCCTTCTCCCAGATAGAGGCAGACTGTCCATTTTAGTCAGCGTTCAGAGTTCTGAGGCAGTATACCCACAATACATTTTTTTATCCTATTCAACATTTTTTGTATTCCATTTCGTCACACACTCCTAAGCGAGATTAGTCAAGGCAACCTTATTTGTTACAACACAAAGACAACTGTCAGCCAGCTAGCATCCCCGGATAGGTTGCAAAGAAGAAACAATAAAAGGAGAGAGAGACCAAGCTGTGAACCGTGAGCGTGTCTCATAACCTCAAGGACGCTGGTTCAATATGTCTCTCTGAGAGGAGCCGGGTGGTAGGAAGGTGGTTGTGTGTGTGTGTGTCTGGGGGGCGGAGGGGTCAGCTTGTGCTCCGATCCATACTGAGGTTCGCTAGACTCCCGCTGCCAGAAGCCTGGTATCCAGTGATCCGTCATTCTCAATGACCCATTAGGCTACTCTCTCTTACCTCCCTCCAATCTGACGCAAGGCATTTATTGAGCCCACGGCCTGATGCCGCGTTAATTGGATCAGCTCTGTTGTTGCCGTGGAGCTGGTGAGGCAGAAGCTGTTGCTATGATTGAGTGCTTATGCTGGCGCCTCTTACAAGGTTGTCACCCTCGCTCCCACCCATTGCTGACGGGACCCCTCCTCTACCAACCGCTTTTCGCTCCCATGGAGACCACACTGGTGGTGCAAAGTCAGCCGACAATGGCTCCGCCTCCCACTCGATCGCGACCCGGGGCCACACTGGCCGACACCCATGGCCACCCTGTGTCAGATGCTGTAATGCTCGAGCGTCTCAGTGAGCAAGAATTCAGAGTGCTTAGATGAAGTGAGTGAGCCAATACTGTATGCTGCCATGTAACGTACACAGCTCTAAGGTACTTTTCAAAAGCAACCCGCTATTTAAGAGCGAGTTCAAGGGCAGCGGGGATGGAGGAAGGAGGAGCTTGACATCATACTAAACATGTCCTTATCATCATCATACTAAACATGTCCTTAACAGAATATCTGTCACCAAGGAAACAGGGAAGAGAAAAGGAAGAGCGACCTCGATGGGTGGTTTGGCAGTTTTCAGATCGTGGATGACAAGCAAGAGTGGGAAGCCAAATTACCTTTCATTACCACTTGCAAAGAATCTGATTGGGAACATAAGCCCTTGCACTGGGCCTCCATCAGATCCAAGTGCAAGGTACCCTGGGAGCTGCAGTTTCCAGGCTATGTGACGATACTAACTATGCCATGTGAGAACAACGCCAAAGACGGAAGGCGCTCATTAGCGGGCCAATCAAAAGAGGGTGTTCTGCATTCTCGTTCCGTCATGAGGCCTCATGTGTTCTGCAGTGTCAAGATTAGATGACATGGTGTGTGAGAGCGCAACTCGTTGCACCAGCACAACTCGTCGCAGTCTCTCTCTTTCTTTCTCTCTTTCTCTCTCTCTCTCGCTCTCTCTGTCTTTTTTTAAGGCCTGCGCCAGCGAATTTTAATAACATTTTCCATCCCGGTACAATCAGAAAAGCTTAAGTTCAGACAGCTGTGTTAAGGCAATAAATCATGGAAGAGTGAGACAGGGAGAGCGAGTGAGGGAGCGAAGAGAAGGAGAGAGGAAGAGAGGGATGAAGAGAGGAAGAGAGAGGGAACAAGACAGAGGAGAGATGGAGGGGAGAGGGAAGGAGAGAGGGAGTGAGAGATAGGGGGCTGAGTGGGAGGGTGTGAAAGAGAAAGAGGGAGAAAGAGAAGGGGAGGAAAGGAGGGAGAGAGAGGCAGCCCTCCTGAAACCTCAAATGTAATTAGAGCGCCTCCATGTTTGATGCCTGTCGCCTCACACCCTCACCTCATCTGAACACTGCTGTCGTCAAACACACACACACACACACACACACAGGCCCAGGTGTGTGAGCAGATGACCTATGGTTCATTCTCCTGGCCTTTGGCAGCCATTTTCTTACTTTTATTGTTTTATTGTGCACATGTGAGTGTTTGTGTGTGTGTGTGTGTGTGTGTGTGTGTGTGTGTAATAAATTAATGGAATCTGTAATTGTGCATAATATTTCAGTGTTGATGTGCTTAGGGGGGTGAGACCATGTGTATGTATTCATTTAGGAGAAAGACAGAGAACAAAAAGAAATAAATCTTTATTTGTAGGTGCATACCTCTATGTTCAATATAGTATCTCAGAGTTTTCTATTGGTCTTATGTTCCATTGTAGTCAGCCATATGTGGTCCACTGTGGGGTTTTTTCAGTGATTTAGTCAAACAAAATGACAACATCCCAAATGTACTCACATAACCTGAAACATTTCCTCTTTGGAACTGATTATTTTGCACCTTGAGCCATGGCATTACAGGCAGTAGGTCATTAGCTCCCTTACAGAGATCCATAGCAAGGTGTTTTTTCTCCTTAACTCAGCAGAAAGACCAAGAATGGGGTGAGGAGTGCATGTGTGTGTGTGTGTGTGTGTGTGTGTGTGTGTGTGTGTGTGTGTGTGTGTGTGTGTGTGTGTCATTGGGGGGATGTGCAAAGTGTGAGCTATTTAGGTGTACAAGTCTGTTTTTGTGTGGTCATTATTCAAAAGACTAACAGAGGCGAGCGGCCAGTTCTCGTGAGCAGCCATTTTGTGGTGAGCTCACCTGAAACCAACAGCATTGGACTGAGTAATAAAAGTGTGATTGATGGACTGGCACAAAACAGGGCCAAAGCCATTCACTGGGCCGAGGGATTACACAGCAATGCCATCTAGTCGAGTCTATTAGCCACAGTGGGGGAGCCGCTAGGCGGGAGCCTGTGGACTGTGTGCAGTCAGCGCAGGACAGAGAGAGTGGGGAGGAGCACGGACCTGACCGGAGGAGATTAATAAGGGAAAGGATGGGGCAGGCAGGGGACAGACCCACCGACCTGCTGTCCTGGCCAGTGACCTCATACAAGGCTACTCTCCATAATCACAAAGAAGAGATGAGTTGCTCTTGGAGGGGATATGTACACTGTAGGCCCGACGAAGGAGAGATGAAGGTTTATTTTTTAATCACCATGTAATCATGGCCAATGTGTTCATACTGTAGTAGAATGAGGCTTCTACAGCAACATGCCATTTAATACAGGATATATATATATATATATATAGACAGAGAGAGAGAGAGAGAGAGAGAGAGAAAGATAGAGAGGGAGAGAAAAAGAGAGTGAGAGAGAGAAAGAGAGAGAGAGAGATTCCTCTCGAATTCGCCCCACAGTCATCTAAATAATGTAGGACTGTGCCACATCGATTTTAAGCCTGTTTGCTTTTGAGCTTGACTTTAGTTTGCAAACCGTAACGCATTCATTATATACCTCAGCAAACAAACTTTTAGGCAGTGGTTAAACGTCTGAGAATCGCTGAAGTAAACAACAGGTATCTTAATTTCCCATCTTGTTTTGAGTTCTTTAGTGCTGCTTCATGCGTTGCTGGCAGAATCCTGTCACTTTCTATTAGCGCTGAGGGATCTTATCACAGGAGCTACCCAACTCTTAATAATGGCAACTGCTGTCAACCCAAGCTGCTGGATAATGCATGGATTTATGCTGGGATAATAAGATTGACAGATAAGTATATGCAGGCAAACTATGCATTTTGCAGATAGCAAATTCTGCTGTTTTTGGTTATTTTACATTTGTTTATTTATTTACTATCATACATTTGTTTATTTATTTACTATTATTGCTGGCATACACATCTACAGTAATCTACTGAAGTAGCTTGACCATTGTTTGTTCAGAAAACAAGCACACAGCAAACAATCTTAAACAAATTGCATTATTATCGTTCGTCAAAATATCGTTCGTCAATAACTAGTATACTATATAGTACCCCATGTATGGACATTTAAGAGGCTAAGATATATGGTTTTGAAATTGGTGATTGATCAATATTATTACATGAAAGACTAAGTAGAGCCCATTTCATGGAGGGAATGGGAACAGAACTCTCCAGCCTTAAATTTCTGTTATTAATCTTTAATTTAATCTTCCTAGAGCAAGGAACATTCACAGTAATTGTCCTATCATGGTTTTATCTCACGTCCAAACATGACCAGCTGGTGATATCTTTTCTGTCATTCTCTCCCTCCTTCGGCCCTGGAGGCAGGAGCGACTATAAGCCTCACATTAATTAACCAGAGGGGGCCAATAGAAACTTGAGATGATATGCCTGTTCAAAGCCAAGATCCTTGAAACTGAGAAGGGCATGTCATTGGCTTCCATTGGTGATCAGCTTTGCCATGCATATCATACAAGCAGCTGAAACACAACCCTGGTCATGCCTGCCAAGCCTGCTCTCCTATCTAGATTTTGCTAATAGATTAAATGTACATTGCATAATAAATAGTAGAGTAATTACCACTGAAACAAGCTACAGATATAACAACAATATATCTGATATAACAACAATATATCTGTACATAACTACAGATATAATCAACCAACATTACTGACCATGCTGGCTTCAATCTACTTTTGTTTGGTCGCTCTACTTGCCATTGTAAGCTGTCATGCTCCAACTTCTGACTGATTTCATTAACACCTTATTGTGTTAACCAAACCCAGCATGTGCTGCGCTCACCGCTAGGTTGCTCTTGGTTGAGGTAATGTCCTAAAGATTTTTGTTGTGGTTGTCGCCAGGCTCAGCGCAAAAGACCTACGATTCACAGTGTGCCGCGGTCAGAGTTCAACATAGCTCAACTTTGGGTTCATGCTGCAAAATACCGCTTGCGCTGTGCTTTCCTTAGAACAGCAGCAGGCCAGTTCTTGTGCGAGCAAGCCATTGACAATAATGGGTTTCGTAGCGTAGCGCTGCCACTTGTGCGTATAAAGTGAACCCCCCTTTATGGATCTTACACATCCAGAGACAGACAACTATTACCTTCTGTACTCCATGATTTGAGCCCAAAGCTTTTCATTCTGTTTCATTCTTTCTTTTTGTCCAACTATTAGCGCCAGACTATACAAGTAAAAAAAAAAGAGAACTATTTACAGTGTTTTTTTATTTGCAATCATTATTCATCCATTTAGCTGGCCCGGTTTTTTTGTTATTACGCTGTAATACACCTTCCTTCCGATGGTGGTTGGACAAGGGGTCATTTTATTTCTCTCTCTCTCTCTCTCTCTGAAAAAAAAAAAAAAAAAACAGCATTTGAACTGGCACAGAATAGAGCACGATTACCCACCATGGCAATTAGGCTTTAATGATCTTAATTATGGGAATATTGTGTGAAGATTAGCGGGAAGACTCTCAGGTGTGCTGGCCCTTTGAGAGTGCACTAATCTTCTTGAGCCTTTCTGCCATTTTAACAGGGAGAAAAATCCACTGCAGGCGGAGGGGCGCCCATTTAAACTGAAGCAGTCCTCAGAAAAGACCTATGTTATGGCACTGTCCAAGCCCTCTTCATCACTAAATGCCATGTGACCAACACAAATACCTTGATCCCTGGCAGTTTGCACACCAGATAGGAAGGGGGGTAGAAGATGCTATTGTTTTTAAACTTGACCGTATTTATACACACACATACGCAACAGTGGGCGTTGCGTCAAAATTTTATATTATGATTTTAGTTCAGCTTTCAATACTACTTTAGAGAACAGAACTACAAGTTGAACTCAAGCATAAAGTCAGGAAAAATCACCACAAATGCAGGTTCTCCCCAAGGTACAGTTCTATCACTTTTCTTTTTTACTATTTACACAGCAGATTACCGCCCACAGCACTCAAGTTGCCAAGTAGTGAAATTTGCAGACAACACCGCTCTACTAGGTCTAATTGAACAGGATAATAGCCACTGCAGAAAGGAAATAAAAAGCCTTTGTTGAGTATTGTGACAGTCATTTTCTGGAGCTCAATGTCAAGAAAATAAAAGAATTAGTGATTGACTTTAGAAGAAACAAAAGAGCAACTGAGGCCGTGGAAATTAAAGGGTCAACTGTAGAAAGAGTGAACACATACAAATACCTGGGTGTTGTTTTTAATGATAAGCTGACATGATCATATTTCATCACTGCTGGACAGATTGAGTCCACACCTGTCCCGTATGAGGAAGTTGCAGTCTTTTAATGTTAATTCCGATGTAATGAAAATGTTTGCTATGTCTGTGATGTGTAGTGTGTGGAGCTACTGTGTTGTGGGATAGGGTGGGGAAGCGGGGGTTATCGAGAATAATAGGATTGATAAACTGAACAAAAGGGCAGGAAAAATGGCTGCGCTGACAATTACAATGGATAGAGTATACTATATGACCACCTGGAGAAAATGACAGCTAAGATTATGCAGGACACTTGTCACCCTCTCCATACTTGTTTGGGCAACAAGGTTATGGAATGCAGTGGTGGGTTAAGACCACCGGTGACACGCACTAAGTGGTATGCTCTCTCTTTTATACCACAAACGGTTAGGCAACACAATGAGCACTTGAAACATACATTTGTAGAGCTTTTTTAGTTGTACGTGTGTGTTTTTAATGTTAACTTATTATCCTGTAGTGTTAATTTAATGTTCATTTATTATTGCATCAGTGCCTGTAACTATAGGCTCAGATGCAGATGCATGTATATATTATCTACCCGCAACTGAGTTTTTTTTTTTTTTTTTTTTAATGTGGGGATGATGGTGGGCGTACTGTAACAGGCACTGTAATTTCTATTCTTATGGATGAAATAAACTTGACTTGACTTAACTTTTTTACTGAATCCATATTTTGCTGACATTCTTTTCTAAGGTCCCTGATAACATTACTAACATCAACAGTGAAATGACAAGCCTTTTGACTATAGCATTACTCAACATTAAGCAATATACAGTAAGGTCATATTAACTGGTCAAGTTATTTTTATATTAATGTGAATTGCTGCATGCAATATCTGCTAGTTAATGGAACCTTTGTGTTAAAACATTAAATTGTGTCTTTAGTATGGCCAACACGCTGTGTGTGTGTGTGTGTGTGTGTTTGTGTGTGTGTGTGTGTGTGTGTCTGTGTCTGTGTATGTCTCTGTATGTCTGTGTTGTTGTGGTTGGGGTGGAGGGTTGCTTCAGCAGAGGACGGATAAATCATTTTGGGGGAAGTTGGCGTTTACTGCCCATAAAGGCCCAAGGTCCCAATGACATTTTGCATTCATAAGCTAGAACTTCAATGTTTCCACAAACAAACGACTTGACAGTGTGTCACAAACCCTTTACTGCATTTGTGTTTACATGGGATGTGTCAGTCTTGTGATGTTCTCCAAAGCAAAAAGTGAAAATAATAATATTTGAGGGCCCTTTTCTCTCTTTACAAATGTCATACAAATGCCATAACAGTAACAAGGACATCAGCAACACGCCAAGCGAAAGCAACCTCTGTATGTAACTGAGGCCTACTAAAAGGCCACTGGCCTAACTTAAGCCAGTTCTACCACATCTTACACATCTGAAAATCTAAACATGGCTAGTGCTAGAAAGAAAGATCAAACTCTCTAAGAAGTTAGGAATAGATTCCTTGGCTTATCTTTGAAAAGCAAAAAAAACATGACATAGCTGTTCCTATAGCCAATTATTAATACAAAAGTAACGGTAACAGTCCAAAATGTTGGAAAAACTGATAGACCAAGTGCTCCTCCTCACAAGATTTTTGGTTCTGGTTTCTTGAACAGTTCTCCACAGAGGAACATTAAATCCCTTTTTTGTCAGAGTGTATCCAACACTTTCTGACACCATTCACTTCCCCTGACAAGACAGAACAGAAAAAAAAGATGTGTTTGCAGGTTTCCTGTCTCGGAAGGCCCAGTCTGAGCAGGAGATGAATCACTTAGACTTAATCCCACACCGACTAGCACATTCAACAAATTGAAGCATTGGCTGTTTGTCAGTGATAATCATGGTGATGACAGTTTCAATTCTTTAACTGGCGTACAAAACCATAATTATTCCTCGTTCCGCAGTGTTATCCTGGGATTGATGCTGAGATATGCAATAAATAAACTATGTTACATCCTTGTGGGAGAGTTTTGAAAGTACTGAGTTGTAGGATTAAGAACACCTTCCCATTTTACAAATGCAATGTGAAATCTCAGGCTGCGTTCCCTCCTACGAAATTTCAACAAGCTTTTTGTATGTAAATTCTTGTCTTGAGTTGACATTTTAGTTGTACAAATTGTCAGTAAGGATTCAGATATATCAATTGACTTTTAAAAAAGACACATCACAACACAAGCTCTCTCTCATTGTTAAAATAAGTGTAGATATAACAGTCTGATTCAAACGTGCTGCTACAGTACATGCTACAAGCACAGCGTTTACTCAGCAGGCCAGAGTTTTACATTTGTTTGTAAAAAAAAGACATGGCATGGCTTTTAAAACACAATATGAGTGCAGTCTAAAACACATTGAAGCAGAGCTGTTAAACATGAGGCACAATAATTCTGCATTAACATGACCCATGTGGCGTTGCTATTGCCATGCACCACTGGCCAACTCTGTGGCTTTGGATGCAGGCATTCAGAGTCATTGCTGACACCACCAGGCAGAAGTTGGTCTGAACTCAACACCTGGCACTGGTGGACAGAGAAGTCCCTGCCAGCAGGCGGGGTCATGGCGTGATCCAGTGACCAGCACTAGTGGCACTGCGTCATTGTCATGGCAGGAAGTACCATTCATCACCTCTGTCATCGTATAACTCCCCCAGCCCCAGCCCCAGCCCCAGCTCCAGCTGCCTATCCACCCCCACGTAAAGGAGACCTCCAGACTGGCAAAGCCCGTCGCTTTTTCCCCGTAATGAGCCCATGTGGTGGCAAGGCTGGCGGCATGGCCGACGGTCTGGATGAGAAACCTGTTCCAAACAGTTGGCCGTGGGGACCTAGTGAGCATCTGCCCACTTCCTCGTCCACCCCACCCCCACAACCCCCAGCCCACCGGGTGACCCAGCACTGTCGGAAGACTGCATGAAGCCTGCCTTGTTGTCTCAGAGCTGCGTCTCTATTTTTCTTTCTTTGACAAGCAGATTGTCCATGTGTTCCCCCCAACGCCATGCCAGGACCAACGTTGTGGTGCTGGCCTCGCAGGCTGGCCTCTGAAATGCTTACAGCAGATGACCATGGCAAAGCATCAGTTATAATTACTGAGCCCACCACAAGCTAGCTGTTCTCATTACTCAGTCTGCTAATAGCAGATTCCTCATAGCAGTGTCAAGGTGATATTGATTTGAATGTTGTAAGTATTGTATTTGTTTTCCAGATGGTGGCGTTAGGCACAGAATGATGTCAGTAGGCAAACTCCAATGAGGAGAAATGACCGCAACATGGGGCCAGGACGAGACCATGACTAGCTGCAATCAACATCAAGAGCCATGGGTCCTCTCCATATAGCAGATGCCAGCAGACACATAATAGTGTACCTAGAGAGGAGTGGTGGTAAAAATGTGTAAAAATATGAGCTATGCTATAGCTGACATCAGAATAACCACTACTTTTGAACAGATACAAACAGATAATAAAATGATAGCCTTTAGCTACCACCCACTGAGAGGTATGGTTTGACCAAACAAACACTTGCCCCCCAATACAGGCAGGTCAAGGTGAACTCTTTGAACTAGAAGGGGCTATGTGTCAGGTGGATTGGTTTCAAACCACCTGGATAAAACCGCCTCTTTGTTGGGCAGGGAGGGGGTTGAGGGGAACACTCTTTTGTTTAGTGTACCAGGAAGGTCATGCTGTGTGTGTATACCATCAGCAGATGTGGACCAAAGATACAGGGATTCCTCCTCTTCTCAGCAGGGGCTCTGTGGCTGTTCCACTAAGCCCTCCCAGCTTACGACCTGTCGTCTATCCGCTCTACTCAACTCTCCTCATCCTCCGCCCGGCTCCAGGAAATGGGGAGGTGTGTGGCAGAGTGTGGGCAGCAACAGGGGGGCCGTGGAAGAGACAGAAAGAGTGAGGGAGGAATAGAAGAGACTGAAAGAGGGAGAGAGAGAGAGAGAGAGAGAGGATAAAAGATATAAAACGTTTATGTAGGTTCTTTTTATGGACATCTTTGTTCTGCAGGAAAAGCTTCATCCGTGGCATAAATACCCTTGAGAAGGACGGGAGGTAAACGGAACAGCATTATCTACACAGCGAAAGAGAGAGGAAGAGAGGGAGAGAGAGAGGAAGATAAGAAATGGGATTTTGCAGACGACGCCCTAGCTGTCGTCTTATGTCGACGCACACAAACTGCTGATAAAGGCACGGAGAACAACCACTTTCAATACCGGCGTATCTGTGAAGCAAGGTTGCCCTCCACTTTAAGCTGCAGATGGCTGGCTGCATAGTACAAGGCAGATGAGCCCTCAGCATATTCATAGTGCACACCCTGCCACGACGAAAACTTCAGCAAACATCCACCGCTTCCTGCGACATGTGGTGCCCTCGTTTATGTTCTTGTGTTTTCACATTAACATTAAATTAAGTAATTAATTGTTTAGCACATATGCACTGATTTACAGTAAGTATATATGGAGCACTGCCAACATGAGCCTCTTAGTCTCTGTGAGAAGTCAGTCCTACAGACTCATTAATATTGCAATAACACAATGGAATTTCTCAGAATCTCAGAGTGTAGACTGAATGATCTGGATATGTATGATTTAACAAAAGGAAGAAAAAAAAAAACATTGTGTGTGTGTGTGTTGTTGCAGGGGGCCGGTAGTGAGGGGGATTTCAGTATACTTCTACAAATCAATACTGATTGCAGCTATTGAGCGACCACAAACTTGCATCTTAAACATAACATGCTCCGCCACACATTTCACATGTGGGGGGTCAGGGAGGGGGAGCGAATGACCGAGCGTATAGATTGAGTTTCGACACACTTTAGGCCTGCAGTGCAGAGCAAGACAGAGTGGAAGAGGAGAGAGAGAGAGAGGAATCATTACAGCTGGAGAAGGAGAAGGATAGCTGGAGATGTGGTACTGCCAAGGCCGAACGAATGATTCTCCCTCGGAGGGACAACCCTTGCGGGCTCACATATTATCTCCTCCATCTTGCTCTGGCACGCCGAAAGACCCACTTACCGTTTAATGAAAGCACCACCCTCCTTTTCATCACTACTCTGCTATACACGCAAGGTCATCTGACCTCAAAGCTAGCCAAAGCATCTCTGGGCACTGGCCAGTTGAGACCGCAAAAGCTTCCCGTTTCAGAAGCACTCCTCATGCCGTAAAATTCCCTTGGTGTTGTGGGAGATTGTCAACAATGGTTTAAATGACATAAAATACCTTCCTTTCATTCCAAACAAATATGTTGAGAGTGTTCCTGTGTTCCTGCATGCATGAATGCATTTGAGCCTCGCCACGGCAACCATTCTACATAATGGAACTGATTCAAGTCTTGAATCCAACAAGCCCCCATAAGTAGCTATTCAGAACTGAGAACACACATGTCTTACCTATGATTTTTGTAGTTTAATACCATTTAGTGTAAAAAGATGATACCCTAGCTTTAGCAACCAACATTGGCAGAAACAGCACATTTAATGTGTACCTCATGTCTGAATGAGCAACAGAGATCTCTTTTCTCTCTACTATCATGGTTTTAAGGTGATGCCAGCCGTTCCAATGTGTTTTAAAAAAGTGTAACATTGCCAGAGGTCTTGCAGCCTTTAACAGTGTACAGTGACCGTTTATAGTGGGATAAAGGTCTATTTCAAGCATGGGGAGGAAGCCCCTGCCTCATATAACTTCATGAACTCTTAACCATTATGTACTGTGACCTTTTCCATTTATCTGTGGATGGTTTAATTAATGCAGAAGAATTGCTTTAACCATGAGAAATAGATGGGAATCCATTCTCCACACCTTGATAACTTTCAGATCACAGAGAACAGAAAAAAGAAAAGACAAAAAAAAGAAGGAATAAGAAGAAGAAAAAAAGATTCTTCTCAGCGCTGAACACAAGAAGAAAGTAATTACTTCCATCCCTGGTTAAGGTTAAGGTGACAGCACAAATGTCAGTGACACGCAGCGGGGCTGTTAACGACGTCAGTATCTCTCCTTCTCTCCTGCCTTAGATTTCGTTTTTTTTTTTTTTTTTTTTTTTCCCCCCTATTTGATTAACAAGCGCAATGAATGCTGCCATCCTCTCTGATGCTTCAATTATCCATGGCTGGTTTGCAGCAAGGCCTGTTTGAGAGATCCTTTTAATCATCCATCTCATGGCCGGCGTCCTCCTGGACGCTCGGCCGAGCTGTCCTCTGTGGCACCTCGCAGTGGTACCTGCCCGTTCACATTCACATCAGCGGGTTTGATTCACCTTTTACAGATCTTTTTTTCTTCTTTTCTTTTCACTGCCTGTGAGACTGGCTGTTGTTACTTTGACTGAACACGACAGGCAGAGATTTCCAGAAATTTCTTCTTTTTTTTTTTTTTTGTTCACTTGAAAGCGTCTGTCAGCATGCATTAAAAATGGGATTTTATCCGAAACTGTTGGCCCTTGTCCTTGCGTTCAGTCCTACTCAGCGATGGACGTCCACGACAGCAGTTGAGACTAAGCAGCCTTCTCTGAAGGGCACGGCTGCTGCAACTAGTCCCACCTGGGAAGTGGGGCTGCCAACCCCTCTGATTGTGAGGCCATTACCCAAATCACTCCAGCATGGCACCTGCCTACATCTCCTTCATTGTTTCCTTGGGCAGATCTCTGCACTGGTCTCCCACATTGAAATGGTGACCGTTCTATTTTAGGATTAGAACGAATGAGCAAATCTAACAGTGAGAAGATAAAAAAAAAGTCAGCCACACTTTGCATGAACAGATGGCACATACAGTATCCACTTGTTTTGACACATAACTGGTTTTGAAGTGAAGATCACTTGTCTGCTATTGGTGCTGAGGTTTCTTTACAAATAAATAAATAAATAAATAAATTCATATGAACGTTGACAAAAATGGGCAATAGTCCATTTAATTTACCTGATGGCTATATGTGCCTCCTGTTCTTTTTAGGTGTCATGGAAGAACCAACCATTACATTTTGCAATGAGCTCATCTTTAATAAATGTGTTGAAGCAATATATGCTTCTAAAAACTGAAGGTATTGATTTCTATAAGAATTTGAGGCTAGATTTCATTATCCTCAAACTGCAATGCTGGGATGGGATGCTGAGTACTGTCGTTTAATGGTTAGCAGCATTCATCTAATTTAGGGCTGTCAAAATAACTGATTAATTTCGATTAATTAATTTGAGAAAAAATAACTGATTAAAAAAATTTGTGCAGATTAATCGATTCTGTATGACCTTTGACCCCGAGTTCTAGTCAGTAAAAATTCGACTGTAAAATGAAGGAGAGAGAAGAAAACGTGCTGCCTGGATCATTGATTGGAACATTTACTTTTAAAAAAAGGCCTGATGGTGTTGATAAAAATAAAGTGTTGAAAATAAAGTCCTCTGTAATGTCTGCAGCAAGGAATGTGCTCTATATACATCAATGCAAAGAAATAAGTGTTAACATTGAGGGGAGTGTTAATTTATTTTCATTCTGTCCCCTAGGTCATATCTGTGGCCTGAAATGCCTTGTATGTGAAAAAAAAACTTCTTCCCGAAGCACTTTTGAATTTATTTCCTCAGCATATTAGGTCATATCATAGATTATTATGGCAATTATTTGAAGAGTAAAAATAATAATAAAATAGTTTTTGAAGTTAATGTCACAAATGCTGATTATTCAATGATTCATTTGAATTTAAATAATAAAAATACTTTCACAGCAAAAATTATATATGCGATTAATTTAGATTAATTAATCACAGAGTATGTAATTAATTAGATTAATTATTTTAATCGATTGACAGCCCTAATCTAATTACATGATAATGACATTATCTATATTTGTGTATTTAATGAGAGTATCATCAGCAGGGTTGTGCTATAAAAGGCCTCCACACATTTCAGCTGTATTTGTAATGGAGAGGTTAGGGTAACCTTTTGACCATCTCTTTTGTTGGGGGTCAAATGCAAGGCAAGAGGGAATCACCTGGAAAGCTAATTAGCAGCTTTTAAAGCTCAACTTTGCATCTGCTGAATTCACATTCAATTATCATTAATTCAATAATGATCTTGCAGCCCAGCAGAAAGTGATCATATCTTATTTTCATTTGACTAATATCCATTGGTACTGAGTGCGATACATGTATAACGTAATTAACCTGAGAGTTATCAAAGAAAATGTTTGTCTTTTGATAACATGACGTTGCACATCAATCTAATTGCACTGTAGACTAGGAGTAGTGCAGTCCAAATGTCTGTATAAGAGCCCAAAGATGCGAGGCAATCCACCCAGATGGATAAGTGGCAGAAGTATTTCTACCAAAGCATCAACTGAACTCACTTTGCAGCATTCATGATAATGGAACATACAGGTATTCATGGCACAAAACACGGCTGTTCTTAAGAGCAACGATAGAATATATCAATTCAAGACTGACAGCTGATGCTAATCTTCACACTGTTTTTTATAAGCAAAGCCTATGCGTCAGCACCACTAGCAATGCCAACAAGAATAATTTACCATATCTATTCAGCACAACTCTTAAAATTGTATGGTGTAGCTCACAGACCTTTGATCTAAATTTAGATTCCCAGCACCGTTTGCCGACACCCATCAGTCGTGACACAGTTGGGTTGTAGTTCGGTGCCAACAAGGAACTCTGTTTGCCCGTGCCAGGCACGAGAAACTTCGGGGCCTGGCAGCCTCTGGCGGCGGGTGAGCCTTTTCTCTTCCTGAGAGAATCTTGGGCGGCTGCCCTGGCCATCTGGGTTTGGGGACACACTGATGGAGAGGGAGAGCTAGATGGAGAGAGAGAGCGAGAGAGAGCGAGAGAGAGCGCGATCGAAAGCTTGGAGGCAGGAGAGGCCCTAGGGTGCGTGGTGGGAAATGAAGGCCCTGGCCCGCGCTTCGCTGCACACCTCTTCTTAAGAAGACAAATGTCAGATTTCAGAACATAATCATTCCAGCTACTTTTAGACCCATTTGTCATCACCACATGCCAGGCTTGGGTCAGACCACAAAATCAAATCAATAGCAGAAAGGTAAAAAAAATGGTGCTTCCGTTTTGATATCAGCAATACTATAGCTGTACATTACAAAAGTATTCATCCAAAACAGCAACACAGAGGCCTCAAGCCTCAAAACAGGTTTCCCCTTCAACGACTTATCCCCCTGTCTGTGCTGTGACTATACCGCTACTCTTTTAACCTAACATGATTGGAAGCCAGGGGTTTATCACTTCTCAAAATTCCATGCACTACAGCTGTCCCCTGGGCTCTTCTGGAGGGGAGATAGCTAAATGAAAGACCCCTATATGTGAACCCATCCCTTGCCTGTGACAACTGCTCAGAAGTTTGGTAGCACCACCCATCTGTTTTCATGTTGCATCAAAGCTCAAGCTCGCCAATCTAACTTTGAATGTGTTGTCCATCATGTTCTTTCAACAATAGCTTAACAAACAGTTGGGAAATAATGTCTCCATGGGATGGGACAAAAAAAAACACAGAAGTGATCAAATATGGTCTTAAGCCAGTGTGTCTTTGTTGATGGTCTTTGTGTCGCCATTGATCCAGGCGCACATGTGCAATAGGAATACATTATTTATGCACCTACACTCTCTCTCTTCCTCTCTCTCTCTTTCTTCTTCTTATGGTCTCTCTCTCCTCTCTCTCTCTCTTTCTCTCTCCTGCTGTCTCTATCTCTATCTCTCCTCTAATGTTTGGTGCTTCTGAACATAGTACGCCATTAATATTAATGTGAGAGGAAAGCTGGAAGGGACTCAGCACCCCAGAAAGGCCCCAGTCAGTCTCAATATGACTGCTCCCCATTAGATGGCAGGCACTAAGGCACTTCCCTTTATGTGTCGGCCACCAGTCGCAGAGGTAATGTAAAGCTTCAGCTTTTAGAAGCCATACAGGTCACTGCGTCCAGTTACATAAAATTATTATGATTATGATTAAGCATGTGGTTTGGTCCTTGCAAAAGGACGTCTGCTATTGTAAGTGGTCTTCTATAGTGAAGTTAGACATTATGATTCTGCATAAAGATTCCACAGACAGACTGGGACAGAGCTGCCCTAGCTGAAGTGAAGTCAACTAAAAAAAAAAACAATGCATACGCCACCTCTAGTGTGCATAGAGAATGCATCTTCATCAATAGGAGACAGCTTGGACCTGTCTCGGGCACAGGTGCATGATGGGTTGCGGTCTACAATAACATGGCTGGCAGAAATATGCCATTTCAAGATCCCAAAACCAAGTTGGCCACCTGTCTGCATGCAGAGCATCAGTGTGCACTGAGGCAGCTCTCGTCTGCTGTGATATATCATATATACTTCATTCATTCATTTTGATAACGCTTTGAATGAAATGTCATTCGGATTTTTATTGAATTTAATCACACTAATATGTTAATAACAAGCCACAAATAGCTGAGGAGTGAACTTACAACCTTTTCGCATTCTGCTATGTGCGTGGAATAAACAAGCTGTGGAACAGCACAGCGCCAATTGAAATTCATGCCGCGTCT
The DNA here is from genome assembly GCF_017589495.1 of Alosa alosa. Lineage (NCBI taxonomy): Eukaryota > Metazoa > Chordata > Actinopteri > Clupeiformes > Clupeidae > Alosa > Alosa alosa. The sequence continues at coordinate 19,588,000 of NC_063202.1, forward strand.
CACACATAGCCTACACTAGTTCTAGCATAAACTTCCACTGAATAATCAGGGCATGTGACCCCCTTCAGTGTCCTCGTTGTGTTTCCCCTGCTCACCCACCATTTTACTCACTTCACTCTTTCTCTCACTCCTCTCACTATTTCTCTCCCTCTTTCTCTCATTCTTTCTCTCACTCTTTCTGTCACTCTATCTGTGGGGATTTGGTGGGGACAGGAACAGGATGTAGGCGATGTAGAGGGGAAGAAAGCCTTTATCAGGACTGGCATTAAGGGAGTGGCATCGACACATGGTTAGATGTCCAATTCATGGACAGGAAAAAAGAGTTGCGTGCCTTGTGTTTGTGTGTGTGCATATGTGTGTGCGTGTGTGTGTGTGTGAGCATCAGCTATATAGCCATTGCTGGCTGTTTTACTGTAGAAACTAAAGGAACATTGAAGATGAATTCAGTTCAAACAATATCTCATTATTAATATGCAGTGGAAAACAAGCACAGAAACCAGAATTACTATCTGTTGATCTTCTGAAGTTCAAACATTACAAAACAAAGGAAAAAAACATTAACTAAGCACTTGAAAAGGCATGTTTTCGTAATGTTTGTTGCTAGTATTATAGTATTCTTAGTAAAACCAAAAAACAGCAACTATCCTTGGATTAGATTTAGCAAAAACATTGTCATGCATATTATGTAGTTCTAGTTGGAAATATCTGTCCCAAGATCAAAGGTTTTTATTCCCCAATGTACAAAAATAGTGCATGAAATGTCTACATGGTAAGTTGATTTGGAAAGAAAAATAATTCCATGAAATGCCTAAATGAATACACATTTATTTGGATTTTTGATATCTAAAACTTTAGCGTAACTTCAGTAAGTTTACCCCTGAGGCAATGGTGACCTAGAACAGTCACTACTACACTGTACCATAGCAATAAGCCACATAGATATCTTACATTCTCAACCAGCCCCCATCTCTCTCTCTCTCTCTCTCTCTCTCTCTCTCTCTCTCTCACACACACACACACACACACACACACACACACACACACACACACACACACACACACACACACAGAAAGAAACATATACACGCACACAGACACATACACATACACATACACACACATGCACATAAACACACATAATAGAGGCCTGCATACACACATTCACGTGCACACACAGTCACACACTCGCTCCCCCTCACCCACATAAACACATGCAAACACACACTCACATACAGTAAAGAGTGCCAGGCTCCTGCCTGTGCTGGTTCGATAAGAAGCTCTCCTCTCTCTCACACTGCTCTGGCTAGTGGCCAGTAAGCAAGCAGAGGACTCACTGCTGGACACAGGGAGACTACTCGCAAACCCCCCACCCCCACCAACCCCCGCTCCAACATCCGCCTGTCCGCCCCCCACCCACCCACCCATTCTTCTGTCATCAGCAATGCCCATGGGCGAGGGATTTCACAGTAATGCAAGCTCATTGATTTATAATTCACGGCGCACTGCCATCCAAGGGTAGGAATTACACGTGTTGACAATGCCTGCTCAGCTTGTACGCGGAGAGGTAAAGGTCATCATTTAGATGCAGTGGCATTGTTCCCGGCGTCGCAGACAATCGGGGAGCGCCGGCATTAGCATCTTGTGTGCATCCAATCCAGCTGAGCTAATACACACTCAAGGGCTCTCAATCATCACCCTGAGCCAAACAGACAGACCCTTAATGGGAGCTGACAACAGCCAATCGGCATTCTCGTAACTGCCCGTAAGGACAGTTTGACAAATAAACTGGGCTGTGCTGCTTGCCTGACTCACTGCTCGCAGCTAAAGGTACCCCTGAACTGTGTGTGAACCGCACCTCAGTGAACAGGATGTCTCTCGTTGGATCACGTTGCATTTGCATTCAGTGCATTTGAGAGCTCATCCCTGTTTTTGTGGACCCAGGCAGCCCATTGGTGAGAGTGTTCCACACCCATGAGGGCCTCATACTGGATGCAAGCAGACGTAACTGACCCCAGCTAGCTGCATCAGCTGAAGAGAGCTTTTTTAGGTAATGCGTTACTTGAATGTTACGTCGTAAGACTCTCATATTTTCTCTTAGAATATCAACCATTTTTCACTAGAATGGCAGACTGTGTCTATGAGTATAGCGTGCTGGAGCGTGGCTAGTTGATCAGGGAGATCATGCCATGCAGAAGGCTCAAAGAGCAGAGCTTAGAAAGTCTGGAGAAGGCCGTTCTTTTTTAACCCTTCGTTCATTTTATGTTACATCGCCCACATTAGATTATTATTACCATAGAGTTGGCCAGAGAGTTAGTCTGGTTATCAGTATACCTCCAGTGACACACTTTGCAAAATTACATAAGCTAGTATACTGCACTTTCTTTCAGGTATCCAATTATAATTCATTATAGCTGGTTTCATGAGGACTGATAACATATTAATAATGCATGTTATGCTTAAAAAAATGTAATCATTACTGCATGACTGTAATTGCAGTCCTAAACAAAGCTGAAAGCTGAAGTATGTAACAACAGTTTAATGTATTTAATATCCTGCATTATGTCACTTTAATGTATATAGTACCAGGAATCAGAAAGCATAGTGGATTTGCTGTTGACTATTTACAGTAAACATAGTTTTACTCTTGAAACACGTCACAGACTATTTCTTCAGGAAAACAGAGTTGTTCTGATGAATTTTTAGAAAGATTAATATCCTGAAGTTAGGGTGCTGACTAAGGAAAATAGTCATTAACTTCTGTGGAATACTTGCACGTTCATAAAGTGGAATAATAAAGAGGAAAGTTTCAAACATCTCTTGGGACATCCAGTACTTGGCCAATCTATGAGAAGCAAGGAGCTCAGTTCTTTCTTTGTAAACTCTGTGAATAAAAGTCTCTGTAATGAGGACGTATTCACTGAACATTTTTAATTATCAAGGGCTCCATAACTCCATAAAATTTCTTTAAAACAATGTTCCATGTCATGACATGTTTAGCCAGTTGAGCACGTTGTTGACTCACAAGGCTTGTGATGTTCATGAAAGCTCAGGTGAAGTCTTGTCGCCAAGCCAAAGTGCTGAGTGAAATCTGTGTCAAAGCAAACCCAATTACCATGACACCCTCACAAGCTCAACAAGAAAACAAATGGCTAGTGATGTTAAATATTCACCCATCTAAAGGGGCACCGTGCAACCTTAGACACAGCACTTTCTGGACCGTTTGGGGAACCGGCCAGTCAATACACTAAATGCCCCCACGTAATGCTGAGAGGCAGGAATGGAGGGGAGGACAGTGTGGAGGGTGTTGTGAGGATACTACAGAATGGCTGACGGAAGCACAAAAAACAGTGGGTAAAAAAGGAAGGAAACACACACTCACACACACACACACTCACACAAAATGGACGACCCAGTTGTGTTAGCAGGGAAGGTAGAGAAACAAGCAAGGAGAAACCATCTGAAGGCGTTCATTTGGGGACTGGTAATTAGGTCCGCGAGTCATTCATATTTGATCATAATTGGCTACAAGATGCATAGTTATGGACAAATTCATGCAGCAGCTGGATGCTGTTTTGCCACCAGTGTGGCATTATGGTTCTGCTACCGGCTTTTCCTTTCGCCCCCAAAAAAGGCCAGCAGGGGTTTGTTATGCATGTGGATTGATCCTAAATGGGTTTAGCATGTAGACCCTTTCAACAAGGTAAACAAAAACAATGCTTGAACGTTCTATTTGGGCCCCAATCTACTTCCTCTGCATTAAGATAACATATGGAATGTTAAAAAGGAAGTCTTGTGGGGCCAACTATGATGCTGATAATGGAACTCTCTTGAAAGGGTCCATATGCACAGTGGTGTGACTTCCGTCTGCAGCACCACACACTGTCCAGAGCCTAGTGTCCTCACAGTGTTAGCCATCATTAGTTAGATCTGATTACTGTCAATTATTACATGCCTTTTTAATGCATTAGTGTAACTGCTCCTAACATCATCATCAGCAGTCCGCTGATGGGATGTGTGTTAAATCAATGTGTTGAGTCAAACTGGTCGATTTCATATTAATGACATTATGGAATATTGCTAAATTGGTGACATAACAATGTAACTGCAGGCCTGATGTGTGAAGAGGATTTTTTGGCATAAATAGATACTAGGGCATTTGTAAGGTGAGATATTTTTTGCCGGGTTAATATGCGAAACAGATGCATAATAATACCAATGCTTTGAGCAGATTAATTCTGACTGAATGTTTTCAAATCTTATCAATTAAGGCATTTCATTAAACAAGCTTCAAATAAATGTGTCAATGTGTCCTTAAACACAATGCAAATGACCTTGTTTCACCTTACCGACCCCCACACACACACACACCACACACACACACCACCACCTCTGGAGACATTTAGGAAGAGATCTGCCTCATTACAAGGCACCTGATTGGACGTCCACTGAAAGCACCGCCTCTCCGTCATTGGTCAAAGTCTAATTGAAAATGGAAGCTATGTGGTCACCAGTGTGCTGTTGGGAAGAAGTTTAAAACAGCAGTCCAAGGTCAAAACTCTCATCACCCAGGCCAACCAAGACAACGGGAGGGAATTTTAACTTTTTTTCTCTTTATGTTGTAGTTGTTATTTTTATTTTTTTCTGGTCATGGACAGCGGCCAGCAGATTTAGCTTCTGTCCTTGTCTGTAACTGCCACTTGGCACAATGTCTTCACAGCTTAGTTGCTGTCCACCCTGTTGACCCACACTAATGCCTCATCCACACACACACACACACACACACACACACACACACACACACACACACACACACACACACACACACACACACACACACACAGAGCCACCCACACAGACACAACAAACCCACGCAACATGCAACAGACTTCGCTCGGGGCAGCAGGACCATGCCGATCCTGACCACTCACTTGGCGGAGTTTCACTCGGAAGCGACAGAAGTGACAGGGTCACTGTCAGCTGAGATCGTCTGTGATCAGTCCTCCAGCCACCGTCCCAGCATCCTCCCCTTCTCTGACACCCACGTCCTGAGAGAAGAGCCACCCTTGGCCGTGGCTTTATTGAAGAGAGAAAAAAGCCCTTGTCCTCTGTCAGCCCGCCAGCGCTGTCCTCTTCCCAAAGAGTACCCAGCTGACCACGTCTGGACTAAGCTGCAGCCTTTTAATTTGCTTAAATTAGCCACTTTAAAGTGTAAAAATCTCAACACGTCAGTCTCAGCTTGAATTTAAAACTCAGAAATGAAGCCTAGAGGTAGAAAAAGGAAGCAGGTGAAATTTAGGAGAATTAATGGCAGCGCTGTTTCATAAGTAGTTATCTTTCCATCCAAATTGTGTCAGCGTCGTCAGGCTTTTTACGTCAACTTGCAGGGAGCCGTGATTGTAAACCTCCCTCTGTAACCTTGCCAGAGTGATTGGGTGTGCTGTCTGTCGCAGGACAGAGTGTGCCCAGATTACACCAGATCCAGGGGCTGTTTTGCTGACATCTAAGTGCTTCTTCAATTCAGCCATCTTTCACCACTGAAAGGACTGCAAAGTGGCAGGATGCACTCTTCACACACTCTACTTCAGAGTGGCATGGCTGACACACTAGCTGACAGTCTCAGGACAGCCTGAATAGAGTCTCTTCTCTTTTTTGGGGAGGCATGTTGACATATTTACAGATTTATTTAAGTGTGCATTCATTTAGCAGAGGTGGACATTTTCAAAATGCGGTTCAAAGAAAACCTCATTTAAGGAATCTGCTTTCAATCTCTTGCAGGCCCCGCTTCAGAGGAGTCACACCGTACCCTGTACAGTATATAAATATAACAATTCCATCTGAAAACATGCCAGTGCGGAGCTTCGGGAAAACTTTACAGGCAGAGAAGACAATCATTTACTCTGACAGACAGGTCGGACACAGCCAGAGCAATTTCTTTTTTCCCCATCTTGGCCTTTTTTTCTCCCACACACAAAGTCTAGTTCTCCATGAGTAAGCTTATTTTATAAAGGACACAGACGTACTGAAGCATATTCAAGCTGTTCCTGTGTAAGTGAAAGCCCAAAAGCTAAACACAGTTCTGGATTTGTCTCCATCTGCGGGGACAAGTTGATGAAATCCATATGCTTAATTTATTTTTCGATTATAAACAAATAATTGAAAAATACGCATATTATTCTATTGATTTAAGGTTAGATTTTGAATTCTAGGGCTTTTTGCAGTGTGCTCTACCAGTAACCAATCAACATTTTACTTTTGTGACCACCATGGAGAAATCAAGCAACCAGAGAGACATCAGATCTTGCATGCTTTGATTTGAACTGTGATGAGACATCATAGACAGTCTGATCAGGTTCATTCGGAAATCAATACATCTAAAAGTCATTGCCCATATGGATCATATCCTCGTGAGGCTTATCAATATGAAAGACTTGATGGCACTCCGGGCCAGGGTTCAAATCATACTCTCTATTTGTCTAGCTATCTCATGCCAGATACAGACTGGGCATCCATGTCAAGATGAGCCGTGCCAACTAGACTGCCTCCCTGATCTAACGATCTGTTCATGGGGAAACATGTGCCAGGACCTGAGAGCGCCATCCACACTCCTCCGAGAGACTTGGACTAAGGTCAAACAGCAGAGGCAGAGAGAGAGAGAGAGAGAAGAAAGAGAAAGAGAGAGAGAGAGAGAGAGAGAGAGAGAGAGAGAGAGAGAGAGAACATTGGTGAGGAGAGAACATTGATTTTTCCTTTTCTTAATGGACTGGCTAAAAATATGCAGGTAAACTCTGAGAAGATATTACATTCCCTACACTGGAAGCACCTTCATTAGGGTTTCAGTGAGCACACTGAACCCCTGTGTTTGCTTAAGCTTTGTTATAGAGCAGTAGACGATACAACATAAATATCCATCAACGAGCTGCTAAGGTACCCTTTAGGTTTGTCTGGTTTATTGTGATTTAAGTTTTGTTTGCAACATTCTGCAAGAAGGAACAATTGTAATGTTTGCTTTAAAGAAGGACAGACTTTCCAGACTTCTCGAAAAGCATCGTAAGAGAATAACTTGTTAGGATTATTTGGTTGCCGAAACCAAGTGTGGCCATCTGTTCTTGGTGATGCATCAGATGTTTGTCATGGATAAGCCCATGGCTATTGTCATGAGAAACACGTTTTTATTAGACTTAAAATAGTTAATTACCCTATTGAGTGGATGACATTTTTTAACAATTCTTGTATGTAGGCCCTCTTTAATGATGGTAAGGTTTTCAGATGTCATTTCCAGTTTTGTACACAGAACACAGAAAAGGTTAATTATATTAAAATATTAATATGGATTAGTGCTCAAATCCAACTCTTTAAACAAACACTGATGAAACATTCAAATGTCAATTATACCACATTCAAATTAATCAATGTTCACAAGAGATTCAACAAATAAACAGGAATAGATAGATAGATAGATAGATAGATAGATACCACCCATCTGTTACTGTAAATCAACCTGTGTAGGGAATATATACTTTAAGGCCTAAAACATAATGGCCTACAATGGCCATGACACATGATGGCACAGGTTGATGCTGTACTCAACATTCCCAATCATGCAAAATCTATTTTCTTGGGTTTTCTTGGCTGATAGTTGAAGTGTGACACAGATATTAAGCTAGAATATAATGTTGCAACATAACATTATATGTATTATAACATACATGAGCAGAATTTAGACATCCCTCATATTATACCATGTGTTCAGGGCCATTTGTCAAACATTCCCCAAATTCATAAACTGTGAATTCAAATATAGGCCTAATGTAAAATATAACAAAATACAATATACATTAAAATACAGTAAAATTACAGTAGATGTAAAGCATCTAGATGGGACTATATGATGCATTATTTGTACAATCTACAGTATACATGCTAAGCATGTGGACTTATTATTACTTCTTTTGGAAAGTTATGAAGGTTTCTTTATACTACTACCACCAACGCAAGACACATTAAAATCAGTGGTTGTTGTGCTGTACATTAAGCATGGAATCGGCCTTTGCACAAGAATTATGGTAGTAGTAGTGATCTGTATGTCATCAGAACTGTCTGCAGTGTAATCTGTTAATGAGAAGTGTTACCATGCTCTTCTATACTGTATATAAATATAAATCCAGAAGTGCCTGGCTGCTGTTGTGCTGTGCAATTTAATCAGCCGAGTCATCCTACAAGCAACCAATTAATGTGACAAGCAAATGCATGCGTTGATTACTCCTGGTATCATGTGAAAAAATCTGGTGAGTAATTGATGCGAGATGCAATATCCTCTTGCCCTTGCTAAATCTGAGTGCATTCTGGGTACACATGAGAAGAAGAAGAAGAAGAAGAAGAAGAAGAAGAAGAAGAAGAAAAAGAAGAAGAAAACAAAGAAGAAGAAGAAGAAGGAGATTGAAAGGAAAGACAGGGAGAAGAAAAGGAATGGGAAGGACAATGAGAAGGAAAAATAGAGGAGAGGAAGCCTGACCTCAAAGAAAAGAAAATGTCCTCAGCTGTGTGCTTTCCTGAAACTGTAATGCATGCAAACACACCTGCTACTTCGTCAACAACCTGCTCCTGCACCATGCGCTTTTGCATTCCTGTTTTTTCCCTCTCTTCTCATATGCACATCTGCTCTCTCTCACTCTCTCTATTTCTCTCTCTATCTGTCTCTCTCATTCCCCTGCTCATTTCAATTGCAGATGCTCGTCATCCTGTTTCATAACATGAGTCACAGCAGCGAGCCCTCCGCCGAGGAGCCCGCATGGCTGAATATGCCAGAGAGAAGTTATTACATGCTGGTATTGATTGTAATTCAAAGATATCCAACACCAACGTTCTAGCTGTATGGGAGAAGATGAATGACTCTGTGAATGCAGTGTGTGTTTTTTTTATGAGGAAATGAAGCATGGGGAGGCCAAAATCAAATGGAGATAATCTTGTTCCTTTTCTAACATGGCCATAAAATCATAATACGGAGCTGGTTATGTCTATATCTAATGTATAATCACATATGTTGGCTTAAAGAAAGCCCTTGGTAATGCTCATTTTATAGGAACGCGCGGCCTCTCTAGTTATTGATAAGATGAAAGTGAATGCGTGAATGAAGTAGATTTATGTCCCCAGTGAGCAGACGTTTCATTACGTCCATTGATTTATCACTCAGAGCGGCAGTTGTCTCGCCTGTCCCCACATAATCACAAACTCCCAATCTCATAACCCCGCTCTCTAGATTAGCATGTCAGCGTGTCTATCAGCCATCCCATCTCACTTCCCTCTGACCCCCACTGCTTATCTGTCTCCACAATAAATAATACAATGAAAGACAGCACTGGATTACTATTTAGATTTGATTCCCAGTGTGAACGCCTTTCATGCATAATTCAGTTAGAAATGGAGAAGCCCATGTTTGATTTATTTTTATCAATGCATACACATACACATACACATGAAGAAGTGATGGACTCTATTCATGTCTTTACAGATGCAGGGATCGATATTCAGTGTATGCACTCTCTCTTTCTCTCTCTCTCTCGCTCCCTCGCTCTCCCTCTCTCTCACACACACACACACACACACACACAAACGCTGACACACGCGCAAGCACTGGCAAATGCAGACATACAGTACACATACAAACAACAAGGGTTATCAAATAAAACCGTGTCTTTATAAGACTTCAGTCATCAGCATGCATGCGTAGGAGAGATGAGAAAACAGCGCCGACAGCAGAGGAGCCTCATCCGTCTCCTCACTGCGCCCCCACACCCCACAGCCCTCCACCCAGCCTGCAACCCTACCTTTATTCAAGCAAAAACCCAGAGTTGATGCGTCTGCCCCAGTATGGTTAACACTCAATAAAACATCAAAGGCACTGAACACACAGCCACCCCCCTGCAGTCGGCTGCCTTGCAGTATCTCTCTCTCTCTCTCCCTCCCTCTCTCTGTTGCTCTTATCAGGCTCTTCATCTGAGTGCTACCTGGGCAAGCAGTGGAACAGACGGGTGATATAAGGGCTAATCAGCCGTTACAAAAGCAGCAACGTATTTAGAATGCTAGCCGAACGCCCTGTACCTCTCATCATCATCAATACTGAGGCACTGGCTAGAGGATACCAAACCAACCAACCAAAAGCTGGCCACTTAAACAGCAGACACAAGTAGAAAGAGAGAAAGATTGAGAGAGATAGAGGGAGAGAGAGAGAGATAGAGAGTGATAGAGGGAGAGAGAAACTCTCAATCTCTTTCAAGCGTAAAATCTCTTTTCTCTCAGTGTCCCTAGTCGTCAGCTCGCTGGCTTTTCCTCTCTCTCTGTTTTCATCTTTCTTTCACTGAGAGAGAGAGAGAGAGGAGATTTTTTTATATATATGTATCTGGAGGCAAAGGCATTTAGTGGTCACCGGCCTTTCTTATTGAATGGAGAGGTGGTCGCACAGCAATCATGGCGAGAGACGAGCGGCAGGCTGTGACAGTGAAGGCTTATTTATTATTCAATTATTTTAAATATTTCAGCAGACAGGATGTGCATGCCATCATAAATGTTTCAGGCTTCCTTACAAAGGGGAGCACTTGTCCACTATTGAGAGACAGAGAGAAAGGGAGAGCATAAGAGAGAGAGAGAGAGAGAGAGAGAGAGAGAGAGGTGTCTCTCACAGACCACTAAAGTAAAGCAGAGATAGATACCCACCATCACAACAACTCTTAAGTCTCCCCCTGCACCGTCCAAAATGGTCCGAAAACTGCTTTCCACTGCCCAGTGGGAGACGAAGCTTTCTTAAAGCGCATCTTCATCTACCGTCTGATCTCCCTCTCTCTCTGTCTCTCTCTCTCTCTCTCTCTCTCTCTCTCTCTTCTCTCTCTCTGTCTGCTGAAGCTGGAACGGAGCGCTCAGTGCATAACCGCTAGAGCGCCTCACATGGGGCAGCCCTGTAAAACTCGCAGGGAACTGATGGCAAAAGTAATTATGTCGGACGCCCGTGCGGCGTTGTAGTGGGGAGGGTGGAGAAGAGATCGCTTGCCTCTGTGTGTCCGTGTGAAGTGGAGAGTCCTTCTCAACATACATCTGTGCATCAGGCTTGACACTGAGCTTGTGGTTCACACCCATCCTTCAGTCTAACCCCCACCTCATAACATACACACACATGCACGCACACACACACACACACGCACACATACGCGCGAACACACACACGCACACACACACACACACACACACACACACACACACACACACACACATATACACCCCACCCAATGCCCCTCTACCCTCCCATTCCAAAGATATGGGTCTATTGCTGACTGACAGTGGCATAATTGCAGTCCGTTTCTACCCTGCCTGGTGATAGAGACTGTGAGGTGCAGAACAGACAAACAGCTTCAAACACAAGATTGCTTCTTTCCCATTCCCCGTGGTGGGCTAAATAAATAATAATACAAAAACAGAAGGACGAGAAAATGCCCTCGTTGTGTTAGCGTGCGCTGTGATGTGGAACTTATGGGGGGATAAATAAATAAGACCCTCCTCAACTTTTAATTTTCCATTTCGGGGACAGACATGTTTCCGAATGACAGACATATGTCTTCCATTTTTCCCCTCCTGTGCGCCTGCCTGCCCCATGTCTCCATTCCCCAAGTCCTATTAAAAGAAACATGCACAAACATAGAACTCCCACACCCTGGGAAAGGGCAGCAGACTCTGTCCTTACCTTCCAATGGCATCTGTGTTCCTATAGTCCACACGGTTAGGCAGTCACAAAGAGACCAAGGCGCTCCCCAAATCAGTGTTGCCAAAGTCAGGCTGTGCCACAAAGAGCTGGGCAGATCTGGGGAATTTTTAGCAACTCTTCCTCCCCTGGCTCCTCCGCTTCAGGACCAAAGCAAATCAGAGACGTACATGTCCTTCAGCAGCGTGAGCGCGTGGCATAATAGAGCTCTCCTTAGTCTACATGCGTGCGGTCAGTGTTCCTCTCCTTCTCCTCCGTCACCAGTCCCGGTATTCCAGCTCGAGAGAAAACAAGAGCAGAGGGGAAGAGAGGGGGAGAGAGAGGAGAGAAGAGAGAGGGGGAGAGAGAGAGAGAGAGATGGAGAGATAGAGAGAGAGAGAATCTGCTGCGATCCTTCCCTGTGCGCTGGCAGTGATGGAGTGAGAGGCACGCAGGGAGCGTTTGCGCGCGCGTGTGTGTATGTGTGTGTGTGTGTGTGTGTGTGTGTGTGTGTGTGTGCCTGCCTTCTATTGCCTCGCTACTGGCTATGGGCAGGCATCGCGTTCGTTCGCTTGCACCTCGAAGAATCCAGCCATGTGGAGCACTGCTGCACTTCACTCTCCTCTGCGTGTCGACGTTAGAGAGCAATTGCAGAGTGGGAACTTTCCCTTGCTGTGTCTCGGAGTGGGAGATGTGGATGCTTTTTTTACCTCTTTAATCTTTTAACGGTGTGCTTGTCAGATTAATACACATCAATATTCTGTTCTTGCTTGTTTTCGCCTCTTATCCGCCTTTGCACTGCATCTAATGCACTGAGTACTCGAAATCAGTGAAATAAGACTCTCCATCATGCTCTCTCACTCTCCATCTTTCAGTCTCTCTCTCTCCATCTCTCTCACAGCCTCTCTCTCTCCATCTCTCTTTCTATCTCTCTCACAGCCTCTCTCTCTCTCTCTTTCTATCTCTCTCACGGCCTCTCTCTCTCCATCTCTCTTTCTATCTCTCTCACAGCCTCTCTCTCTCCATCTCTCTTTCTATCTCTCTCACAGCCTCTCTCTCTCTCTCTCTCTTTCTCATTTGCTTCCTCACTTGCTCGCTCTCTCCCTCCCACACAAGCTCCCTCCCTGTCTTTCTCACACATTTACACAGGCACACACGCACACACACACACACATACAGACAGACACACTCACACACCACACACACACACACACACACACACACAGACTCTTCCCTCTCCCTCCTTTCTGCATGCTGTTCCTGTTTTCTCTCTGCATCTCTCTCTCTCTCTCTCCCACCTCCCTTTCTCCCTCTCTCTTCACTGGAGTCTGACTAGCTGACTACTGCTTTGGCATTCACAGTCAGGTCAGAGATAAAGGTTTGGCATCCATGTTTGTTAGAGATTCTAAGGAGCATGCATTATATCCTGCTGAATATGTAATAGCACATGAAAAAGAACTAGATTTGCCGTTCCGAGGAACTACAAGAGTGGGTTTGATCAGAGGCATGGAACTCGGCCTCATCCAAGGATTCCAACGGTACCTCATTTATGAAAATCGGGCACACGGATCAAAAGTTATCTGCATTAACGCAACATCCAATAAGCTAAAACGCATAAATATCGTGGTTGCTATGCTGGTTGCTAGGGCAATCATGCTGGTTGCTATGGTGTTCACTAGGTTAGAAGGCCAGCGCCTCCTGAGAGGCCTGAAGGGTCAGTTCTGAGGTTGTTGGCTGCTAGAACCGAAAAATGGACTGCATTTTCTTAAAAGACAATGTGACTGAATGTGACTGAAGTCTTGGGCAAAGTTTGCACAGAAATGTCACGATTTTTCCCACCCTCATCGACCTTGTCATAAAACTTGTTAAAATGATCACACGACGCCTCCTTGCTGCTTTGTCGTCTACATCAGCCTTTCTCAAACATCTTTGACCTGAGGCCCAGTCAAGGCATACTTTGGGGTCATAGGGCCCACCTACATGAACCCACCCCCTCCTCCCACCTCCCATCAATTTGTAATGATATCACAATTATTATTATTTGACCGTCGCTAGCGAAGCGGTCATATAGGGATTGTCAAAGTTTTTTCTCTTTTTTTTCCCCCGTCATCTACTTCCTGAATTTTTGGTCAACGATACCCGGGACACCGGGGCACATGAAATTTGGTGGGTGTGTAGCCCCACTAGACTTTTACAGAAAAATTTCGTTTCGTCCCCGGGTGCCACTCCGCCCCGTGCTGGGCCCCCGAACTGCAAAAAAGCAGTTTTTCCTAAATAACTACCTGAACCGTGGCACTGAGGATGAAGAATCTTTTTATGGTATGTTGGTCTCAAGGGCCCACATCAACCTGGCCCATAATCACTCATTTGTGATTTGCACCCCCCCCGGTAAAAAATGAAAATGCAATATTATTACATTACATTACATTTGGCTGACGCTTTTTTAACCAAAGCGACTAACAACATGGTAAACAGTAAGTTTTAGAACAATTCTCACAATTTTAGGACAGTTTAAAAAAACATTAGAGTACAGTAAGAATAAGTCGTCGGTGAGTGCTGTTTTTAACAGTTACTTGTCAGTTTAAAACGGCTGGTGAGTGCTAGGATCAGTAAGACTTGTTGTAAGTGTTGCTATGAGGTAGATGTTCTCTAAAGAGCTGGGTCTTCAGGAGTTTTTGAAAGTGGAAAAGGATGTCCCTGCCCTTGTAGGAACTGGCAGTGTGTTCCACCAGCGAGGAACAACAGATGAAAAAAGTTTGGATTGGCTTGGCGTGCGGTGGTAGAGCTAGGCGTCGTTTAGATCAGAGGAGCCGCCGGTCTGGAGAGTAGTGTAAGTCTGTATGAGGGCATTCAAGGGAGCAGAACCGGAGACTACTTTGTAGGCAAAGCGTTAGAGACTTGAATTTGATCACGGGCCGCCATAGGTAGCCAGTGTAGCTGGATGAGCAGCGGGGTAACATGTGCCCTTTTAGGTTGGTTGTAGACCAGGCGGCGCCGCCCGGCGTTCTGGATCATCTGAAGTGGTTTCACTCGCAGGCTGGGAGACCTGTCAGGAGGGCATTGCAGTAGTCAGTGGTGAGATGACTATTGCCTGAACCAGAAGTTGGGTAGCATCTTGAGTCAAGTAAGTCCTGATTTTCCGTATGTTGTAGAGTCGCGAAAAGCGGCATGACCCGAGGCGACTGAGGCAACATGATCTGAAAGTTTAGTTGGTTGTCGAGAACAACTCCTAGATTTCTTGCAGTCCTGGTTGGTGAAACAGACAGGGAGTCAAATTTGATGTTGATGTCGTGGTGTATGGTAGGTTTAGCTGGGATGACCAGCAGTTCAGTCTTTGAGAGGTTCAGCTGGAGGTGGTGTGCCTTCATCCATGTAGCTATGTCTGAAAAGGCAATCCGAGATCCGTGCTGAAACCAGGGGTCATCAGGTGGAAAGGACAGATATAGAGCTGTGTGTAGCCTGCATAGCAGTGGTATGAGAAGCCGTGCGAATGGATAATCTGTCCCAAGGAGGTGGTGTAGATAGCAAAGAGGAGGGGGCCCAGCACTGAGCCCTGGGGGGACCCCTGTGGTGAGATGGTGAGGTGCAGATAGCTGACCAAGCCATGATCACGTTAAGCGGCGTCCTGTGAAGTAGGATTCAAACCAGGAGAGAGCAGAACCGGGAGATTCCCATGTCAGCGATATAGAAAGGATCGGTGATTAACCGTGTCAAAGGCAACCGATAAGTCAAGCAGAATGAGTACTGATGACCCGGCGGTCGCCCTGGCTTCTTTTAAGGCTTCTGTTACAGACAGCAGAGCCGTTTGGTTAGAGTGGCACTTTTGAACCCAGACTGATTTGGATCCAGAAGGTTGTTCTGTGAAAGGAAGTCATAGACCTGTTTGGAGACTGCTTTCGTTCAATGCCTTTGGATAGGAAAGGCAGTAGTGAGACAGGGCGGTAGTTCTCGACTTGAGCAGGGTTGAGAGAAGCTTTCTTAAATAACGGTGTTACCGGGCCATTTTGAGCAGCTGTTGGAAATGTGCGGAGGTTAGCGAGCATTGATCACATGTGTGATAGCTGGAGCGATGGTCGGGCTGATGGACTGAAGTAGGCTCGTAGGTATAGGGTCCAGCGAGCATGTGGTAGGACGGCTGCATGTCAGGAGTCTGGACACTTCACTCTCGGAGAGAAAGCGTGAATGCTGAAAAAGATGTTCCAGCAGTCCCTAGAGGTTGTAGGAGTCGCGGTATCTGAGTCAGATCGTTGAGTGGGCATGTACTGTAGAGAATTGACTGCTGATTGCAGCCACTTTGTTTGTAAAAAATGAGGCGAGGGTATCTGCAGTAAGGCTGGATGGAGGAGGAGGCAGCTGAGGGTTGAGTAGCGATTTGAAGGTTGAGAAAAGTTTTCGAGTGTCTGTAGCGCTGTTGATTTTGTCATTGTAGAAAGCAGTCTTAGCAGCAGTGATGCTGGCTGAGAAGGAGGTCAGGAGTGTCTGGTAGTTTTTGAGGTCGTCAGCTAGTTTGGATTTGTTCCATTTCCTCTCCGCGGCTCTGAGTTTGGTGCGCTGCGATCGGAGGGTATCATTTAGCCATGGATGAGAATGTTTGGATCGAGCTGGCCTTGTGGTAAGAGGGCACAGCTCGTCTAGACACGAGGTCAGTGTGGAGCAGAGCGAGTCAGTGGTTTCATTAACCTCCAGAGAGGAGAAAGGTGTTGAGTGGAGGTAGGCCGGAGGCAACCACAGAGGAGAAGTCGTTGGAGACAGGTTCCGGATGTTGCGGCGAATGTGACCATCGGCTGAGGAGCGGAGGCTGTTCTGACAGGCTGACGTTGAACTGGATGAAGAAGTGGTCAGAAAGATGGAGAGGCGTCACCATGAGGGTGTCTGTGCTGCAGTTCCGAGTGAAGATCAAGTCAAGCTCTTTGCCAAGCTCTATTCTGCTTTAATCACCCCTATCTTCAGTTAAGATGTTCAGAACTGCACCAAATTTTATGTGTATGATTGATCTGGCATTCTCTGGGGGTATGCCAAGTTTCGTAGAATTTCATCCATGGGGGGGTCTAAAAAAATTAGGTTATGTGTACATTTAGTGACTGTACACTCATTGGCCTGTAGATGGCGGTGCACACATATACACATGCACACACACACAGGCACCCACATACTATCGGTATTAGAACGGCCGATACATAATTACAAATTCAGTAGGATTAAAAAGAAAGCCAAAATAAATATTCATCATCATCATCATGGCTGCATTTCCAGTATTGGCGATAAGTAGTCGTTTGTACACTAGATGGCGCATCGTTGCAGTGAGACGTAATTTTGTTGGAAGTTAAAAGTGGGTTGGAAAAACAATGGACGCTTACAAGGACTGTAATTTACCGCAGAGAACGTCTAATAAGGATAGGACGATGTTCACATGAAATGTAATTCCCATTTCTTCTTGAAGCCGAAATAAATCTGAGGATGTTTATCGGACAAGCTTGGTTTTTACTGCAGGTACGTTAATCTTATAATATCAATAAGGACCTAGATAATGTTACCGTTAGCGTTGGTTGAGTGATGGAGGCCAATTTGATTGATTGCATTTGTAGAAAACTATAAATGCGGTTATACCAAGCAAATTGATAGCAGCACTGTAATTGTATCTTTCGACTGTCATTTGTTGCACGTGCTACAAAAATCATTCTGTGCAATGGAAGATTTACCAACGTTACACCGGTCTGATACAGTTTTGCCTACATGCGTGAGACTGAGACGCCTGTTTATTTAGTTTTAAGTGCGTGCAGGGTGTGAGAGGGGAATCGATGTGCTTTGATTCCAGCTTGGTAGTTGTGGTCTGTGAAATTAAAAAGCACGTGTTTGTGAAGTATCCAAACAATGACACCTTCATTTCATTATGGCTGCTTTAGCAACACACCTTAAGCTACTGTGTAGTGGGTCCCATTTAGAAGTGGCTACTTCATTCGCGCTTTCCTTGACTCATGGAGCTGTGTGAATTTTATTACTATATAACTTTTTTATTACTTATAACTTTTTCGCCACGATATGGCAATTTAAGTCCGCTTGATACTGTAAGGCGTAATTACGACGGAGTATTAGGGCCACACATGAAGAGAAAAAAATATTTTTGCCATGGCGAGATTAAACTCGACATGTTGACTTTAAAGTCGACATGTCGACGTTAAACTGGACATTTCGAGAATAAAGTTGAAATGTAATGTCGACTTTAATCTTGACGTGTCGACTTTAAAGTCGCCATGTCGACATTAAACTCGACATTTCGAGAATAAAGTTGAAATATCATATCTACTTAGGGCCACACACAGTATTAGGGCCACACATGAAGAGAAAAAAATATTTTTGCCATTATTATTTTTTGCAAATATTTTTGCTATTAAATAAAGCAATTAACTAAACAAATAACTAGAGATTGTCATTCTTACTAATTTTATACAATTGTCGCTTAGAATGACGGTTTTTATCTTGGGTTAAGGCGCTGTTGGCGCTGTCGAAAGGCGCTGTTGCTTACAAACAAAAAGGTCGATTGGATGGTCAAAATGTCCAGGATTTTTGTCAGACACAGGTGGCAACCCTAGGTCGGCTTTAAATAGCATTCAGAACCTATAGTAATTTAACGTTGTCTGTAAGCTCCACAGATCGTGGCAAGACAATTGAATTGATTGTGGACTCAACAATTTAATTGATTCATTGCCGGGCAATGATGAGTAACTTAACTTGAATAGTAGTGTTCCGTGGATGTGCATAATATCTAGCCTAGAAATCTAGGCGCACCCTAGCTTCAGCAAATTACATTTGCTGCCAGGGCTAGTCTAGCAACTCTCCGTTGGCTTGTGAGCTCGAAAAATTAAACTTCTATCAGGCCAATCAAATCGTGTATAGAGTCGTTAGGTGGGCTTAACATAATGATTGATGGCAGAGTTTCAACGGTTTGGCTTGAATTCCCTGCTACTTGAAAACAAATAAGATGGATGTTGATGTTGGCGAACAGTGTGACACGAGTTAAGCTTTTATTAAGTTGTCAAACGTTTGAACTAACCAACTAGCTCCGCTGGTGGGAAACACATGGGACTCATAGCGCTGCTGCTGTCCTATTGCGTGCAGAGGGAATTTGAAAGACAACCGATTATCCCGCCCCTCGGAGTGAGTGCCAACGGTGAGTGCCCAGACCCTACATTTTAATGTGGGTCTGGCTCGTCAGGCTACTATATTATTATTATACTATATTATATCTGTATGAATGTTGGATCAAACCCACAAATAAATAAATAAATAAAGTAAACTTAAGAAGAACAATAGTGGGCTTGCTGGATCAAACCCACTAATAAGAAAACTTAAGAAGAACAATAGTGGGCTTGCTCCGCAAGCGGCTGTGGTCTTGCTGGATCAAACCCACTAACAAGTGTACAGCACACAACATGAAAAGAACGTAACATCGATGCGGAACCTTTGGCCTTCCAGTGTGGCATGGCTTCACTCATTCACGTGTCTGTGTAACACCACAGACCCCGCACCCAGCGCCTGACCCTGAACTTTCCCTCGGAGGGAAACTTCCGCCACCATGGCAACGGGTCACCAGTCAACGCCGGTCAGCTGTCAAGAGTGATTGAGGAGGGGCCTGGAAATAGAAGCAACAGATCAGTTCTAGCTCCATCCAAGCAAGGACAATGCAGGAGACACGACGGCAGCCAGAGAGCTGGGTAATTAGCACCAGCGACAACAAACAACAACACCAAATAAAGCGCTAGCCATTCCCTTATCTCCTAGCACACATCTGCATGCAGCATGGCCACAGGGGACGTGCGGGATGGGGGACATGATGAGAAAACAATTAAAGACAAGAACAAATGGGCCAGAGAAAAGAGAAAGGACAAGGAAAGGAAGGGAAGGAAAGGGTAGGGCAGTATCAGCCACCAGTATGGCACGCTATACTCTTACCACTACTGCAGTGTGTGTGTGTGTGTGTGTTTGTGTGTGTGTGTGTGGCACGCTATACTCTTACCACTACTGCAGTGTGTGGGTGTGTGTGTGTGTGGCACGCTATACTCTTACCACTCCTGCAGTGTGTGTGCATGTGTGTGTGTGTTTGTGTGTGTGAGTGTGTGTGTTTGTGTGTGTGTGTGTGTGTGTGTGTGTGTGTGGCACTCCTGCAGTGGGGAGTGGGACATGCAGCTCATGTGAATTTAAATTCATTTAAAGGACCGTTGCCCCTTATAAATGGACTAGTGGACAGATGCCCAGTGTCCACTTACAGAACAATGATATGAGCAAATGTGAGCTTCTTCACAACGACAAAATGTACACGAAGGCAACAGAGTGTTACTTGAATAAAATAAAGAGCATTAAATGCTGTAGATTGGCTTCTGTTCTGTGGGCTGTGTAACCTTGAGTTTGCCTACTGATTTTACCAAGCTGCAACTTACTACTGCCCGTACAAATACTCATATTAAGTTGTTTAACACCCATTGGGTAAAACAGACATAAAGATCCTTTCCATGTTGGTCAACATTTGTGATTACATGTTGAACCTGTCAGTAGCGTACGACAGTACCGTGATTCCCACAATTCTTAACAATTTTACAACACAATCAAAGCTCTGTTATATGTACTGTATGTGCAATGACATGCCTACATGGTTCTGCCCGTCTTATTACAGATTATTTCAATGCACTAGGGATAATTACCTGACACTTACACACAACCAGTCATTGCATTCTGCAGTTGTCATAATCTTCTATCAGCTTGCAAGGCAAGTAATTCAATTGAAAACCATATACTGATATCTACATGATGTTATCACACTGGCAAGGTCATTATCAGTATACAGATGGAAACACAAGCAAGCAGTCAGGTTTTTCTGGTCAATGTCAGTGCCTGGCGACCACACAGAGAGATGTTTTCTTCTCTTGCAGGTTAATCTTCCCAAACACAAATTCAAGTGGACAGCAACAGCGCTTGGTGCAAAATAGGGAATTCATGGGTAATTGAATTCTACTGCTGATAATTCATTGTCGAAGGCTGGGTTAAAAGCCCTGCATCCGTAACTCAGATGAGAGCTGCATGTGTGTGTGTGTGCATGTGTGTGTGTGTGTGTGTGTGTGTACTGTACATTTGTGTGTGTGTAAGTGCGTGTGTGTGTGTGTGCGTGTGTGTGGTAGGAGAGAGAGAGAGAGAGCGGAGTGCTTGCTCCACAACGCTCGCTTTATGCGGTGCAGCCTGTAGATAAGCTTGGCTAAGCCCTTTGGCACTCACGTCGGCACGGGGCAGAATGAATCTCATTTTCCAGGTGCTGCCATTTTCCAACAGCCCTTGCTACCGTCCAAAGCAATATGCAAAGCCAAGGTAGACCAGCCGAGGCGGCACGGTCAGTCTGGCAGCATGGGTGTGCACCTCCTGGGGAAGGGCCATATTTATATTCCAATTGGACACACGGGAGGAGTTGGCCAGCAGTTGTCTCTCAGGGTTGCTCTAATGAAAGAAATGACCCAAGAGAGCAACCAGCATAGGGGACACCCCATGTCCTGCCAATCATCCCATTAAACATTAATGTGAGAAAAAACATTTAGAAAAGTGCACATCTGCCTGCTTGCTGTATTGCTATACGGTGCATTCACTATTCTGGGGGATAAATTGCCTCCTGATTAGAAGCGTGAGCTCCTCTTAAACACTGCGAGGCAATTCATCAAAGATGCTTTTCTGTCCAGACTGCTGAGGCGCCTCTATTCAGGCAGGTTCCCTTTGTGTGCTCTTAATTGGTTTGCATGCCTTTAATTTGTACAGGCTCAGGCTATTTTCAGCATAATCAGGGCCAAACATGTGCACTCAATGGCACTGGTTTTGCTCGGCTTTAAATTATGTCTACTCTCTGGGATTTGAAGATGGCAATTGAAGGGGAAAGAACACGCATGCAGGGATGGCCTTGGAATTTAGTTTAAAGATATATATGATACGAAGAGTCATGGTCCGCTAAGAGGCTGAAGGTCCCCACTGGTTCTGTTGTCGTCCTGTGTGAACCAGCCCTGTTAGTATGATCGAGGCTTCGCCTTATCTCTTGTGTCAGGTTGTCACAGGCCTTAAAACATCACCGTGACACGGCCGCTTGCATCTGACACATCGTCGTCCTTCTGGCCTGTCCGCGCACGTTTGCATGGCGCTTACTGGCCACGCCCACAGACCTGCGGCCATGATTAACCGCGGCGTTCCCGAGAGCGCCTATCTGACACGTCCGCCTCAAGGTGCCAGTAATGGCTCAGTCTTCAGTCCATTGATCAGCAGAGTGGATTCTGGGGGTATGTTCTGAGCATTGCTAATTAGCCACATATCCCTCATTAGGCCTGATTAAAGCGAAAGTGCTGATGGACTGTTTAAGTCTACACCCTCAAAATTAGGGAGACGCTACCGCCACTGCATTCACAATGTTATATTGGCTGAGTGGGGCCTCGGAGGCTTTCATTTTTTTCTTGCTTTTTTTTAATTCAACTCCTTACAGAAACAATTTCAGAGAATCATGTTAGCTTCACAATGAGGCTTATGAAATCACTGAAGAGATTTAAGGATCTTTTCAGAATTGGCAGCATTTGGGTAATACTGTCGTGAAAAAGAGGCTTTCACAGCAAATGTCAAGTGCATGAGTTTTGCATGTTGAGAACCAGTAATGGTTTGTCATGGACAAGCAGATGGAGGGGCAAGCGGGAGACCGAAAGAGTGTGTGTTTTAAAGAGTGTGTGTTTTAAAGAGTGTGTGTTTTAAATAGTGTGTGTTTTAAATAGTGTGTGTTTTAAAGAGTGTGTGTTTTAAATAGTGTGTGTTTTAAAGAGTGTGTGTTTTAAATAGTGTGTGTTTTAAAGAGTGTGTGTTTTAACTGGATACACTGTTGAAAGTGTTGATGAAACTGCTTGTTTTGTATTTCTATGTGTATATTTACACTCAGATAGTGTGTACTGTTTTTGTGTGTGTGTGTGTTTGTGTGTGTGTGTGTGTGTGTGTGTGTGTGTGTGTGAGAACCATTTTACCCCTTAGCGTGAAGTCCTGAAAACACCAGTTCAGTTAGAGCATTACTCGGACTCAGCTGGACAGACAGAAGCTTGCTAGGAGCTTTTAGAATACTGTATACGTTAGACATTGTGCATTCTGCAAAGCAAAGCAATTTTGAAATTACAAGGCAGTGTAGCATTAAAAACTATTGCAAAGAACATAAATAACATTCTGAAAGTAATTGCTACTCAGTGGTCTACCCGTCATATCACTCATAGTTCTCATCTTAATGACAATAATTGTTACATGACTATGACTAGTATGGTTTTCTAGCTCTAATACTAGCTCTAGTACTACACATAGTCAGCTTTAAATGGTCCAGACCATGGACGGCCGTATTCTGAATAAACCTGGTATGAGTGTTCCAAGAGTTCATTTGTATCCACATAATGCAGTGGCATGTTATGATTTGGTCTAATTTCTGGATTCTAAAAAAAAAAGCCTTGCAAATTGAAAGTGTTGATGTCTCACATATAGATGTTTTGTGGAGATGCCATTTGAGGGCTTTCAATAGCCACGACAAAATCATCTCACAAATATAACAATGTGACAATCACAGTTCTAAATTAGTCACATCTAAACATACGGCACTTGTTGATTAAATAGAGTGAGGAATGGAATTCATCACAAGTTGTTGCCTTCATGTATAATTAATTAACATGTGCGCAGTATTTGCACTCACATAAGCAAGGTATTTATTCACTCATTATAAGCATTTCATGAATTTCAGACTAATCTACAGAATAAATACACAGAGGAGGTGCGGTAAATAGACACATTTACATTGCGTTAATCTTAGTTTGCTGGGAGTTATAGCTGTAGATGTTATTCGGTTTCCTGTGTTTCGATTGTTTGTGCTGTGGTTTTGGTACTGTATGTCATATCATTCACTAATACGCCTGTCAGTGCCTCAAAGAACAGCCACAGTGCACAGGGAAGCACTGGGATACACAAACCTGTGTGTGTGTGTGTGTGTGTGTGTGTGTGTGTGTGTATGTGTGTGTGTGTGTGTGTGTGTGTGTGTGCATGTGTGTGTGTGTGTGTGTGTGTGTGTGTGTGTGTGTGTGTGTGTGTGTGCATGTGTGTGGAATGTGTGTGTGTGTACATGTCTGTCTCTGTGTGTGTGTGTGTGTGTGTTTCGGGAGGGGGGCAGAGCGCAGCCGTCTGACCATATGCTTGAGTTAAGGCCCCCTGTTGTGACATCATCGAGAGAGGTCCGGGCGCTTGACTCCATCGCCGCGGTAACGCGGAATGACACTGAGAGTTGTTGACAACTCTGGTGCATCTTTCTCGGCTCGCAGGCGAGCGGCGGTGACGACGCCATTAGAGTTTTCATCACCTCCGCGACGCTACGTCTCCATCTCCCCACCGCCACCACCGCAGACTCACCCGACCCCCGCTGTCACGACGTGCACTCACAGACGGGAGCGGAGATCAAGTTTATTTACAAACATTGACCGCGGAGAGCCACGGCTGTTCCTGACCACCCTCGGCAGCTGGGAAATCCTGCAGTGGCCAGAGCGGTGGCTTCAGGACACAGTGGGGCGGCGGAGATACAAACATTGGCCTACAACTCAAATATAAATCATTGACTCCAGAGCAGGAGAGGGGGAGGAAGAAAAAAAAGGAAGAAAAAAGAAACATTTTTTTTTTTCTTCTCATCACTTCAGGGGAGTATGGGTGTGAGAACTTCACATCTTCCAGAGCTCTCTCTCCCTCTCTCTCTCTCTCTATCTTCAGACGTTTGGACAGCCAAACACTCCTTGCACTCTTAGTAGTGTGGATTGCAACATCGTGGGCCAAGTTCAAAGGAGACCCTCTGAAAGGACATGCTCATGTCCTGGGAGTCTTCCAAAATCTCTGAAGGGGGTGAAGTGACATCCGCATTGCCTGGAGTCTCATCAGAAGTCAGGCAGAGTACATTGGAGAGGTGGTGCTAGAGTCAGTGCCCATTAATCATAATATTTATCCTCAATATGGATACATCTAGTCAGGAAAATCAAATTAAAAATGTTTAGGCATTGTTTTATGTCTCTCCAAATCCAAGTAAAGCATATATCAACTGTAAATGTCTTCAAAGAGCTCTATGCAAATACCACATAATGAGTTTTTTTGAAGGGCAATTCACTGGAGATTTAATTTGGGAATTTGAGAAGATCAAAATGAAAATCCTAGAGCAGAGAGTCAATTCTGCGCAGGGCTTTGAGACAACATAGATACTCCCTCAGAGCTCCTGGAGCCTCACAAAGACACACACTGAACATACTCAAAGTCAGCTTTGAAAAGCACGTCTGCCTCTCTCTTCAAATACTGAACATGTGGATGCGTGAGCAGTGTAAATCACATGAAAAGCTGCACATGCACACACCTCCACATCAGAATAAGAATCAAGGAGCCAATGTCAAGACACATTAAGTTCACTCATACGAGGAATGTGTCCGTTTTGGAGGCATGCAAATACACCCATAAATAGATAATACAAACAGGAAGGACGATGACATGCATCTAGCTTCAGATATGGCAGAAGCACACACTTGTGTGACTTGTGGGCATGTGTGATTCTAACATCAGTGCCCATGTAATTACTTGAAGTGAGCAAATATATACTGTGACTTTACTTCAACACATGTGGACTAATAAACAGCATGTGAAAAAAGAATCAAGCGCTGTGGGTGTAAATTAATGCATACTGTTTATTATACAGTAATATATACAGTATATAATATAAGGTGAGAAGACTGAATTAATTTACACCTGGATGACAATTCTAGCGCTTGATTATTTTCATACATGCTGTTTATTATACAGTACAGTATATATGTATATGTATATATGTAAATATACAGTTTTCAAATTACACTATGTGCATTTATTTATTTATGTATTTATTATTATTATTATTATTATTATTATTATTATTATTATTATGTAAGCACATAATGTAATGTGAAAACTGCTGCACTGATTAAAAAACAATGCAACTGATCTCAGCTGGTATTCTGTCTATAATGGAGAGGAATGGACATTTTTAAGTGACCCTAAACTTTTGACCGGTAGTGTATATATTATATTAGACACTTGTATGTGTAGAGCTCTTAGCTTTGCTCTAGTTAACCTGGCAAGGCGTAGGAAGGACACAGCATGAATAGCATTGGAAATGTGAGCATCAGTGTATGATTGGGACTACATCAGCCTATTTTCTCACAGCGTGTGTAAGTGGGCAAGTCTTGAGTGTGTTGTGCAGGTGAAGGACACACACAACACTCTTGGTACATTCTACTCGATATAAAACCAATTTCCCCATGCCGTAGGCATGATCAATAAATACCTCTAATATGGGATCTATAGCTCCTTACAATAATTACATGTGCTAGCTGAAGTTCATTTAGAGGTTTTTCAAGCATGGTGAAATCTGGCATGTTTAGCTTAGCAGGGAAATGGAGGAAAATAAGAAACTCTAAATGTCCCTCTCCTCTCCATCATGGTCAGAGTGACATCACCACAATCCTATTGATAACAGTTTCTCAGCCTTTTCCTTGCCTACCGTTCGTGTTTCCAACCTTGTACATGTTGGAGGTCTGTGTGTTCTATGGCATGGGTGGGATGCCACTGACTCTGCTGTTGCTGTTCCTTTAGTCTCACCCTGTTTGCTCATATGAACAAGAATTAAATCATATTTTACTCTCAAACTCTACAATTACTTGACTTAGAGCAAATGTAAAAGTATAGAAGTTTGTTCTATGTATATTCTATTCATTCTGTCCCTATGTAAATGTTAAGATATGTCGTCATATTGTGGTTCAGGGCTTCTATAAGATATAGATCATGACAAAAATAATAACTATTCCACTGACTGGGCTTTTTAGAGACAGCTGTCTGAAGGACATGGCATGAGAATGATTTTATACATTGGGAACTTTACGTTCTGCAGTTTGAGCTCTGGTGCACACACACCACATAAGATTTGACTCATACTGATCTGGATCAGAGGATGCCTCATTTCCTGTGCTCAGATCTTTCAAGAGAGCTTTACACTGCTGGATAACACTGGAACTTTCTATGTGCGTGGAACTTATAAGTATTTATGAGTGAGACGCAGGGAGCCGATTCCAAATGCCGACATCACAGTGCCCAGTGAATTTACAATTCACTGCCTTGCTCTGACATGCTAGGCTATGATTCCCCGCCTCCTGTATGTTTCCTGGATAAAGACTGATCTCTGTTGAGGTGGAAAAACATTCCATCATACTGAGTAAAGGCTGATTGTTACTGCCATTGTTTATTGACATACTTACAAGACTCATGAATATTTAGAGTAGTTGTGCAGCTGTATCATTGCAGCATATGTGCTGGATCGCACCCACCTTATGTTGGCTGTTGGTTGCATATACATATAAATGTACAGTACATACACATGTACATACATTTCAAATAATACAAACAAATATATAAATGCAATATATAATTATATGTTAATATAAATTAATATACAATATATAAAATGCAATATCATGAAAGCTTTCTAAAAGACTACTGGATTCTAGACCTAGTTTATTTATTTCTAATTTATTTGTAGTTTAAATTGCAGATATTTCACCTTGTGGCTGTATGCAATATTAATTAATTGCTCTTTTAAATCCCAGAGGGGAAACTGATTCTGATAGTATTCCAGAAATCTGTTCCTCCACACATTCGGAGAGTCTCACTTTATAAAAAATGTAGGCGTGTTAGGAATGAAAATTCTAATGAAGTATTAGTTTTGTCACATTTGCAAAAAGCATCTATAAACAGCAATTTTAATGATTTATCAAGCTCTTATGACATAACCATTAGAAGTAGAACTGCTGATGAGAGTTTAAAGATCCAAATACTTATGCAGTATTCTGGCTTTCTATAAGATATAATCCCAAAATGAATATTCCTTGAACAAACTCCGTTTGAAACACTACTTAATTGAAAGGCGTGTTTGTCATCTTTCATTCAGGTGAGGAAGGATTTGCTGTCATATAATGATTGCTAAATTAATGAATGTATTCTGTTATCTTTTAATCTATTTTTGTAGATAATTAATGTACTCTTTGGGAGTTGTCTGCACGTATGCATAGGCTGTGTGCTAGTTTGCGTACAGGATAAATACGAGGCTTTATTCATCTTCCTGTCTGTATGGTGCAGTCGGTGTGAGACTATTGTGAGTCTGTGGTCGTGGATGTGGATGAGATTGTGGCATCCTTCTCCCCAGCAGGAGACACAGCAGGAGTCTTCTGTGCTGCCCTCACCTTCCCCTCGGACGACAGTGACCCTAATATATGACCTTTGACCTCGGCTGGGATTGGGGTGGCCGTGTCACCTTTGTTGTTGGATTCAGAAACCTCCTCAGGGAATCCGGTGGGTGTCACACACTCAGGGGTAGTCCAGTAGTGAAGCCGTGTTCTACATACGCCGTCATCTTTCTCTAGCAGTGAAGCTGTGTTCTACATACGCCACCATCTTTCTCTAGCAGTGAAGCCGTTTTCTACATATGCCGGCATCTTTCTAGGCAGTGAAACCGCATACTTACACTGCCATTTTTCTCTAGCAGTGAAACCGTATTATACAAACTCTGCCATCTTTCTCCATGCCCCTGCGAGCAAAGACAAAAGGAGGTCTTTGACTTTGTGCCAGTTCCATCGATATTTCAATGTGCTACCAACAGGCTTCTGAATTCAGTTTTAGCACTAGTCATTAAAAACCTGTCCCTGGTGTAATATTTCTGTATGCACACTTAGTTAGCTTAATGTGATTGTTACATGTATGGTGTGATTTCTACATGACAAGAGGACCACTTTCTTCTTTACTCTTTTTCTTTGACCTTTCCATATGCATGGTGGTGCCACATTTTGTGAGCATTGAGAATAGCCGGACGGCTGAAACGTCTGCTCTTGCTCCCAAAATTAAATGGACAAACTCTCTCTGTAGACTTTGTTTAAGTCAATTCTTTCAGTGTGCGAACTACTCCTCTCTCTCTTCAACTCTTGGTTTAAACGCACCTGGATAAAACTCTAGATCATCTGAGCGCAACAATACTCCCCTGCATGGTGCCACATTTTGTGAAATGAGCTCAAGTTTACAAATGTCAAGAACATTGTCTTGCTCATTGTGTGCCATTGATTGAAGGCATTGGTCAACCTCATTACTTCCACTACACTGGGAGATATAAGCATTTCATTAAACCATGCAATGGCATATGGGGAAGTCAAACCGCAGAACAACCACCCTTTTAAAGAATCCGCATCTACAGACGCTACAGAAGTGTTTTCCTGATGTGGGTAAAGATATGTGACGATTTTTTATATGTAGGATATGGCAAAAATAAGTCTTTCCGTTTCAGTAAAATCATCATTTGATGGGGTTCTCAAGAGCTGGTGCCCGTGTTGACGTTTCAGCACTCTGACTTTCAGTTTACATTGCCGAGTGTCAGGATTTCTCATTCACCTCCCTACTTTCCCAATACAATAGCCTAAATTATTTCATCGATTGTAAAATCTTACACAATGCTGGTGATGAATTTGCTTAATGGTTTGTGTATGTGTGTGTGTGTTTGTGTGCGTGTGCGTGTGCGTGTGTGTGTGTGTGTGTGTGTGGGTCTGCTGTGACTACCTTTACGCCACTGAACAATGACACCCGTGACACCCGTGTTCACTTGTATCATATTACTCAAGCATAGCTACATACAAGATAATGTCATTCAAAAAAACAAACTAAATTACATGTATGTCTATATTATATATTTCCATTCTAACAGCTGATCTTTCAATACACTTTATTAGATGAACATAGAAGGCTTTGGAGTTCATTCATTCAGAATGTCACTATGACAACTGGTTTCCGTCTGCCTATGCAGCCATATATTGTATGTGCTATAATGACACTGGAATGTTCATACAATAACCAATATATGTAGCAGCATATTCATATGTGGAGAGAACTGTCAGCTGTGAGGTCTAGATTTTATGTTAGTGTTCATACTTGTTGCATGTTGTTACTTTAAAATTAGCCAGGGGAGATCAACCAGAAGTTTGAACTCTGAACTATTACAGATGCACATCACACAGTGGTAAAACCAGGGTCGGACTGGGAACAAAATTCGGCCCTGGCAATTTTCTCCTGGACTGGCCCACCACTGGACCCCCCCACACACACACACACACACACACACACAAGCCCACCAATATCACATTTTACAAAATTAGGCTACCTTCGTTACTAACATACCAGTTGATACTTTTTACCTGCATCGACTCACAATTGATTGTGCATCTAATGTAACACTCGGTGGAGAGAATTCCACTTTCCAAGTTTCACTTTCAATGTCGTTGAAACTATTTACGTTAACTATTTTAAGAAAAGGTATAAGTGTGGCCACAGTTCGGCTGTGGCATGGAGGGAGGGGTTATGCATATGTGCTAATGTGCTAATATAGCACGCAAACAGTGAGGCAGACAGTGAGGCAATCTTGTACTTGTACAGCAGTATTCAGTAGTAGCACACAAATGCTGTAAGACATACCTGCAGCGTGGTTGTACCTTAGGAAGAAAGCGAAACAGGTATCTATTGACCAGTGTGTGTGTGTGTGTGTGTTTGAAGATCTGCAACAATCCCAAACCCCCACACACACACACACACACACACACACACAAGCCCACCGATATCACATTTTGCAAAATTAGGCTACCTTCGTTACTAACATACCAGTTGATACTTTTTACCTGCATCGACTCGCAATTGATTGTGCATCTAATGTAACACTCGGTGGAGAGACTTCCACTTTCCAAGTTTCACTTTCAATGTCGTTGTGAGCTAAAAGGCTATGGGAAATACTTTGAAGTTCCTTTTGAGTCCAAAAATGAATAGGTTTTCTATAACCTGTGCTACACTTTTCCACCAAGTTGTGCGAAAATTGTAGGCTACCCGTAGTTTTTTTTATGTTGACAGACAAACCGCACTACAGTAGCCTACATGGTGCAGTAAATGGAAGCTCTTGGTAGTCCGTGCAACTAACGTCTATAAAATATATTTATGGAATAAAACTAGACACCTCTGATTGCTGTTTACGGTTAAACTGCGATGATGTGAACACCAGCCAGCGGAGGGCAATTACAGTATATAGCCTAGGCTACCATGCATGGACTCGTAGGCTATATTTCCCCACAAACCTAGCGGCTGCTTGGACAAATCCACTTGGGGGTGGGGCAAGGGGGCACGATCGTAACACACACTGAACCTGTCATGAAGAGGCCAAAATGATTGACCTGTCACCCCCCAAGCCAAATGGATGCAACTGCATTTATAGGCTAGGCCTAGGCCTACATGACGGGCCGCAAATAGGCTAAATAACTTTTAAAAAAAATAAAAAAAATCCCGGAGGTGACCGGCCCACCGGGCATTTGCCCGGTTGTACAGATTACCAGTCCGAGCCTGGGTAAAACCCTGCCTACTAATGCATGTATCAGCAGTGGTGATCTGCCTTTATGTATCCAGTCCAGTGCTGATGAAATAACCAATTACAGTATGACAGAATGGGTGTGATTCCATTGGGCCTCGGTGGTTTAGGGAGGGGCCAGACACCCTGCATTTAAATTGGACAGGCAGGACAATGACCCTCATTTCATCATAATTAACAACAGCAATGAATGCGAATCCAAGTCCTTTACAGACGCAGAATTATCTGGCGTAGTGCTGGCTCGTGTTGGAGTTCATTTGCATAGTGTAATGAATCACAGCAGAGCGAGAGAGGACAGGTTAAGATGTCATTATCTTCATATTGTCATTTTGTAGGAGTTTAAAGGAATTTTCAAACGACAATATCTAATTATAAATACTATGCTCAAGGAGGGGAGGGGTTAGTGTTTGTGCTGAAATTAGATATTGGTATTACACAATACTTTTTTGTATGCGTGACATTTTGCTTCCTCAACAATAGCAGGATTTTGTTGGACTGCTGTACACTCCAGTCATTCCTATTCACACACACACACACACACACACACACACACACACACACACACACACACACACACACACACCATTCATTCCTATTCACACAAACACACACACTATCCAATCATTCCTAATTACAAACCCACACAAACACACACACACACACACACACACTCCAGTCATGTCTATGCTGAGGTGTGCTAGCGACCACCACTGGATCTATGATATAATACTACAGGCATGCGCTGAATCCAGTGGCCAGAGGAGGGGACACTTGTTGAAATAATTATTGAAAGTGGATGCAAACAAACAAACAAACACACAAACAAACAAAAACATATATACAAACAGACAAGGACACACACACATACACACACACACAATATTTATCAATATAATCAGAACGTTCATGTTGCCTGTACGTCAGCCTTTTGTCTCTTGTGTAAATGTGTCAACTCTTTACTTTATGGGGATGTGGGGATTACAGTTATTGTAGCGGTACTTTGCACACACACACACACACACACACATGGGATGTTATGGGGGAGGATTACAGTTACTGTAGCGGTGCTTTGCACAAAACATTTTAGTCTGAAGGTGCCCAGAGAGACTACACTGAATAGCCGGGGCAATTTTAAACAAAACAAAATGCTCCTATTTGATTTGTTAAGTCCTCCTGCATTGTCTTAGATAGATAGATAGATAGATAGATACTTTATTGATCCCCAGGGGAAATTCAAGGTCTCAGTAGCATACAGATAACACACACACATTCACTAACAGCAGAAAAAGTAATTAAAAGTATATAATATAAAAAACACAACTAAGCAATAAGGACAGTAGAAGATAAAGAATATACTAAATATACTAAAATACAAATTATACTAACAAACACTTAATCTAAATCAATTCTAAAAACAGTATCCACATAGTGGTGATTAATCAATCAAGAGGCGCTTGCAATGACTGAGGCAGGGACTGAGCCTGTGATTCTCTGTGCATAGTAAGGTAAGGTAAGGTGCTCTGTGTGAGTGAGTGTCATGGTGATAGTGCAAATGAGTAAGTCCAACAGTGCAACAGCGCAAGAATAAAGTCTATCTATCTATCTATCTATCTATCTATCTATATATATATATATATATAACTATTTTAAGAAAAGGTATAAGTGTGGCCACAGTTCGGCTGTGGCATGGAGGGAGGGGTTATGCATATGTGCTAATGTGCAGTCTTGTACTTGTACAGCAGTATTCAGTAGTAGCACACAAATGCTGTAAGACATACCTGCAGCGTGGTTGTACCTTAGGAAGAAAGCAAAACAGGTTTCCTTTTAAAATGCACATTTAATTTGCATCTATTGACCAGTGTGTGTGTGTGTGTGTGTGTGTGTTTGAAGATCTGCAACAATTTTCTGGGTCAGAAAAGAGTCTCACACCGTACACTTAGAATCTCATATACTGTGGAGACACTGGAGTAAATTACACGACAAAAGATAAACAACCACACAAATCTTTAGTGATAATGATAATGATGATGCCAGAGCACATAACATGTAATATATGCATTCATTTACTTAAAATTCAGACTTAGCTTGATAAATGAGGCCTTCTGCATTAAGAGAGGAGGAGTGGAGATAAGGAGAGAGAGAGAGAGAGAGAGAGAGGAGGGGGAGAAAACACATTGTGCATTTCATCCAGGTGGTAACTGACTGCCATGTTGAACAACCCCAGAGCCCTGTACACATTGCCCTGAGAAGTGATGTTGGGTGTGCAGGCTTTGGGGAGTTTAACAGAACACAACAGTTCCGAGGTATGTCCAATCCCAAACCCTCAGAGCTCAACAAGGTGGCTGTGATTAAGCCAAACAATTCCAAGTGTAAAAGAAAATAAAAGATAGAGGAGGTATTCAACCAAAGAGGTGCACACACAGGAGGTCTCTTCTCCCATTTGACTTGTCCCCATCCTAAATACAGACACCACAAATGAAGCCTTGTGTTTAACACCTGAGACAATGTGCCATTGATGCGCTGTCTCAGATTTACTCAGGAATTATTTACATCAAGTTAGAATGACTGTGCATACAGTACTTCCAGATAGATGTACATTGAAAAGCACAGACTGCAGACACGGCCACAGAAGAGTAGAGTAATTCAAACCTGAGGCCATAGGGGACCATAGCGATGGTTATATGGATTTCTGAGAACATACCCACAGAGAGCTATACAGCAATTTACATTGAGCGTGCCATTCTATTTGAAGTAGCAATAAAGTATGCACCAGGCATGACAATTATTAAGTGCCCTGAGGGCTTTATATCAACTCTTTTGAATTTTAAAAACTTGATAGGAAATGGTGAAATGGAAAATGATCCAGCAGGCTAACTACAAAAAAAACAACATTCTGAAAGTAATGTATTACCCTTCCCTCTGAATGTGGCATTTAACAAGTATCTTAGTGATCCCTCTCTAAAGCAATGCGATCGGTCAATTACAGTTATCTAAATGTCACTGCCACATCCCTGGACTCCCTCTTTGTGTGTGGGTGGGTGTGTGTGTGAGAGAGAGATAGACCGAGAGAGAGAGAGAGAGAGAGAGAGAGAGAGAGAGAGTCCCAGAGAGAGTCCCAGGTGGATGAGGGGCCTAAAAGAACTGAAGTCTTCAGCTTTATCTTCATACCTGTGTGTCACTGAAGATTTCTTATGTAATTAACCATGCCAGTGCTGACGCTGCAAAACCATTCACATTTAGCACAGTGATGCATAAAGCTCTCAGAACATATTTACATACTCTCTCTCATCTCTCTCTCTCTCAGAGAAAAAGAGAGAGAGAATTTGATTTGTGATCACAGTTGCAAAAGTGAACAACAAACTCATTAATATGGTACATGGGGGAAAAATAATTTCTTATAAGAAAAGTTGACAAACAGATGCAGAACTCATCATAACAGATCTTTACTTGTCTTGCTAACAATAATGCAAACATATTTGTGGTTTATAAATCAATGAATGATTACATTATTATCATCAATATGATGTTATAAATCACCATTACTTTCACAAAATCTTTAAGCATTTTCCATTTTTGTTCTCGTTGGGATGGATATTTGGTCAGTCCCACTGCATAAGCTCCCATTCTAAGAGCCATTAAGCTGTTTTAGATTAATTGGGGAATGACAACACTGATCATTAGAGAATAAGGAGATAGACCTCATATGCATTCTCTCCAAAAGCAAATTGCTGAATGCTGTCTTATTCATAGGATCATTTGTATTATTACACTGTAATTGCAACAACTATTCATTTTAACAAGTGCCTTCCTTCAAACCATACAAAGTGAATGAATGCATTATTGAATGTTGCAAGGGTCATCACTGGACATAAACCTTCATGAATAACTCTCATTTCACACATTTATACATTCATCACTATGGTAATGTAGCTGATTCATGGATTTCAAATGCAGCGAAAGGAGAAGCTTTAATATTATTGTTGTTGTTGTTGTTGTTGTTGACTATTATTCCACTATAAGTATGGAAAGTACAGCATGAGTATTAGCATTTCAGGGTCAAACTCTTACAGTGAAACCATGAAACAGGTAGCTATGAATTGCTATTGCATCATTTATAAATTATTATATAATAATTTATCACAAGCCTAAAATGCAATGTAGTTGGTGGACTTTGCAGAAACAAACGTCTATTGATTTTTCCTCTGAGGTCTGTCGATCTTAGCCCCTCCACCTCTTAGTAGACCGGAGATATGGAGCTATTTACAGCCATTTCACACAGCTTCTGTTATCTCCTCAACAGAACGACCACCAACCCATATATCCCATTATCCATTGTGAAGCCAGTAGAGCTTATGTTGGATTTATCCCTTGTGTACAATGACAGAATTATATATTGCACTACACTGATAACCTTCCAAAAAATGGCATCAGCACAATCTAGGTTGTATTACCCTGGGGAGCGATATTCTCCTTGTTTCAAATAAGAATATCTTACAACAGCTTCAGGCAATTCTGTTTTTTTTTGTCTTTTAAATGAATCATGCAAACAATGGTGGCTTGATGGTGTGTCAGTGTGATTAAAGTGGCTTGTGGAGATGGATAAATATATAAAGAAAGAAAAAAATATTGCAGATGTGCCACAGATTCTCTCATCAGCTGCCCAATGGCATTGATTGAATGTATCGCATAGCATCAACTCAGATGAAATAGGCCATATAAATTACTCAGGATAATGGTGATGTCAAAACAGCTTGACAAAAACAAATCCCTCCCCTCAACAACACACTATTAACTGACAATTAATGAGTGTTTGATGGCCCTAAACGTTAAATAGAGCTTCTTTCAGCATCTTTCCCCTTTCGATTACTCATTTTCTGTCAGTTCTATTATGATGGAGTGAGTATTTAAGTCCTTGGAGAAGCCTGCGCTCTGCCTCTATGCATGGCGGTGGCTGTTTTGTCTGTGTTTATAGGTCACTGTCAGACAACCAATCACATCAGCCACATGGGGATCTTCTGCCGGGGCTCGGCAAATTTAAAGCAAAGAAGAAGAATTGCTGTCTGTAGGAATTATCATATTAAACTCAGGTGAATAAAGTCAAAGCAAGTTACAGTTTGATTCAGACATTTAATTTCTGGTGCTTGAGTAAGCTTAGGCATGTTTCACTCCCATTTAGGCCATTAAGGGCTCAATTTTAGACCCTTAACTGTAAATACATGTTACACATATACAACATATACAAATTGATTATTTTTATATTTATAGGAATATGATACCTTTCAGTTTAATGAATCTGAGTTTGAGTCTTGTGTGGCCCTAATATGAATGATGGGCAAAGTGCTAAGTCTAACTACAGGTACTTTTTTTTTAATGTCCATGATGTATAAGCACTGCTTTGATGTGTGGTGGAGCCTGTTTTATTGACAATAGTGAAATGGTGGAGCACATACTCCACAAACATACAGTACAGTGCTCTGATTGGACCAGAAGAACCGGGAGCTGTAGATTTTTGCAAAACAAATAACAGGCTCTAGGTGGAGGTAGAAGTGCGGGTTTTTTTCTAAAACCAGCTGATTTACAGTATGTTGTTCTGTCGGAGCATAGTGTCGGTTTCAGTGAATATGATCAAAACAATCTTGCCAACTGCAGCTTTAAGTAACTAATACATGCTTGTGACAATATTTGGTAACAATTTACGGTAAGGGTACATGAATTATCATGAATCTGTGCAATGCATGAATTAATTCTTGATTTATGTGCAACTTCATTCCTTTAGACAGTATCTTATGAATCATCAGGGATTGACATGAGTTCATAGTCTCTCATTCATGACCTCATGCATGAACAACACATCAACTAAGGCATTAGGTACAGTACGATGGGTACATCATTATGATTTATGATTTCTTAAACATTAAATCATAAGCAGACTATGCACAAATGTCAATTCCTGATGATTCATGAGATATTAAGGATATTAAGTAATACATAAATCATTAATTTATTCATGCATGAATTCATGATAATTCATGTACCCTTACCGTAAAGTCTTACCCAATATTTTGTGACGTTAAGATTCAACACAAATTACATTTCTCACTTTACATCAGTACCACAATTATCGGATGCTCACTAAATTTATTTACAGTGGCAAGAAAAAGTATGTGAACCCATGCTAAAGTTGACTAAAAAGAGGAATAAAATATTTAAAAAAAATGAGTAAAAATCCAACCTTTAAGGACACCAATTTTCTTAGTGAATGAATAATGTATCGTAAATAAATAAATGTGCTTCTTTAAAATACAGGAGGCATAAGTATATGAACCCCTATGTTAAATTCTCATAGAGGCAGACAGATTTTTATTTTTAAAGGCCAGTTATTTCATGGATCCAGGATACTACTGTATGCATCCTGATAAAGTTACCTTGGCCTTTGGATTTAAAATAGCCCCACATCTTCACCCTTCACCATACCTAGAGATTGGCATGGTTCTATTTCAGTTAGCCTATTAGCTGGTTTGATGCAAATCAAACCAGCTAATAGGCTAACTGAAATAAAACCATGCCAATCTCTAGGCTAACTGAAATAAAACCATGCCAATCTCTAAGTTCTAAAGGGTCTTTGCTTTAACCAATCATTGCCATGCGATGTCATCAATGTGAGCCTTCTGTTTCACCCACTGCCAATTTTCAAATTTCCCTCCAGAAATAATCGAAGGATCACCACATCTTTTATATCAATACAGGTAAGTCCTTGATAGTTTTGTGTACAATAGTAGTTAACCCCTCAGAACTCCAGCCGTTGACGCACCCTTGAGAAATGACTAACTTTAACAGACTTAACCTCGTTGTCCAGAGGTGCCACTGGTGTCTATCGAAAGGGGATGGTTCAGGGATTATGCCAACGGTTACTGTTTTCCGATCCATAAAGTATAACCAATGTTATTGTCATTTTAAAGTAGTAGTGAGAACAGACACGCTCAACTTCAAATCTCACAACAATTTCGGGTGCGAGTTAAAAGGTGACAACTTAGAATAGAAAAACCGCACAAGTATATTCTCTTAACTTATTTATTAATGCCATGTCCACAGACGCGTTTCGGCCTAAGCCTGACGATGGCTTGGACGATGGCATGTGGACATGGCATTAATAAATAAGTAAAGAGAATATACTTGAGAGTGCGGTTTTTCTATTCTAAATTGTCATTTTAAAAACATGTAATTTTTTTACCACAACTGGAGTGTGTCAAAGATGTAGGCTATATAATAGCGGGGAAAAAAACTCACAAAACATTGTTTTATTATTATTTTTTGACCATCAAATCAACCAGGAAGTAAACTGAAATGACCATGGGATGTTTGTATGGAAGTCCTTTCTAAGAGGGCAGGAGAACGTTCGGAGAGCAACATATATGGGAACAAACACTATGGGCAGCAGGGTTGTGTTGCAATTCTGCTTCCTGTTTGCTACCTCAATTGAAATGCAAGTGAAATTCAAGAATTGAATTGGAATTTAAGAGCCAGTTTCAATTCAATTCTGGAATTTTGCACAAGCCTGATGGGCAGATCTAAGGCTAATAGAAGACTAATTCCAGCTAGCCATTCCATTGAACCCCATTCAATTTGGCTCCACTTTGACATCAAATAACATTACAGCTGCTTTTAAGCCTTTATGTGAACCTTTTCTATTTTCGAAGAAATACAACATTGTGTAATTGGCGTCAGCCTCATAACTGACTTTCCGGCTGAGTGATAAACTTTTTTTCCGAAAACAATGCTATCATGACATAATTTACGTAATGAGTATGCGACCAGAGAGGGTTAAAGCGTTGCACAGGAGCAAAGTAACCATATTCTCTGGATAAGAACCTATCTTTTACTGTCTATGATAAGAACATAGAGTGTAGGCAATCTGGGAGGGCGTTTGAATGATATTCAAGGGAAAAACAGTACAAGATTGCAGAAGGAAAATCCACGAAATGAGTGTGTGTATGTTTTAAATGAGTAAAATAACAATACTTTAATCACATTGTCTAGGTTGTGCTGAAAAAAAGAATATAAGATAGTCAGTATTGCACTTTCCTGAGACCTCTATAAAGTCATTAAAACATACAGTAGTAATGTGAAAAACCTACAGAAAATGGCTGGAGTTCTAAGGGTTAATGAATCTGAAATTTTGCTCAGAATTATTTTATTTTACTACTTTTTCACACAAAACTATGCAAGGACTTGTATTTAGCTATAAGATGTGGTGACCTTTTGATTGTTTCTGTTGGGAAATTTCAAAATGGCAGTGGGTGGAGCAGAAGGCTCACATTGATGACATCACATGGCAGAGATTGGTTAAAGAGTTGTTGTTCCAGGAACAACGTTAGAATGTTAATCCAGGAACAACTTTTACTTGGGGCCCGTTGCACAAAACTAGGATAAGGGATTAAGCCGGGATATCTTGGTTATCCTGGCTCAATTTATCCGTGATCCAGTTGCACAAACGCGGGATAAGGGGCAGCAGGATATGTTATGGTATAAGTTACCATGGCGATTTATTCTGTGGAGCTAGCCTGCTCCAGACCAGGCTAAATTCCAGGATCTATTTAATCTCATCCCTTAACTCAGTCAGCAGTCACCACAAACGGAAACCAATAATTTTTCCACTGCCCACTACACATTGTTATCACATATACCTAGACCCACTGTCATTATTTAAACGTTTGTGATCATTAAATAACTTTTACATACTCGTCATTCCCGACCTGTCATGCGACAATGTGACGTCACGGGAGTGCCTAACCATTTTGCGCATGGTAGTCGCAGCACTAGTTGCATTATTCTCCTAAACAGAGGTGTTGCTGTTTGTTGCTGTTGTGAAAAGGCTATCGCTACCTACTTCACACCGTAGAAGAAGCAATGTGATCTGTGATCGGTGGCGGGGTCTATTTGAGGGAGCCGTGAGCGCGCACTTATCCGGGATAGGTTTCACCTGGCTTTATGGATCCGTGTCTGCTCATCTTGGCTTGCTCGTTGTGCAACCAATTAAGCCTATACGCTCTTGTTTTGGATTCATTAAGCGCAGCTCAGTAACTTATCCCGAATGTCTTAATTCTGCTTTTGTGCAATAGGCCCCTGGTCACCTTGCTCTCCAGTGTTTTGGAAGCTATCCGTATACCCTAAGCTAATAAAACAAAACACCAGAAGACAGTTTTGTGCTTTCACTGGATGATGATTAAAGGAGAGCGATTGTATGAAGATTTATGCCACTGGAAATAAAAAATAAACAGACACAATCATGAATGCTGAATCAAAAACTAAAAGACTAAAAGACCTTTTCGTTGGGAATACCCACCCCCCAATAAATCCGGCATGTTGTTATTGAGCCAAGTTTCAGTGAAAATGAGGGTACAACAGTCCCTCAACTCCCCGCTGTTCAGTCTCAGTCGGATTAAAACCAGCTTGTTGTCCAATGCGCGCATTTTGGCCAGGAAAAGTGACGGAATAGTCGGTCTGCTTGTGTAACACTTAAACAGGATATGTAGTTTAGGGAGAGTTCTGATTAGCCCGGGAACTACTCTGGGAGCTTAACGAGCGCAGCTGGCTTTAGGCCATTATGACATCACAGCCTCTATTCAAGTCTATGGGGGGGAAATTAGCTTTTTAACATTTTTAATCCCCTATTTCTCAAAAACTATAAACTTTTAAAAAAATCTGAAATAATAACTCTTGTCCAACTCCAGACCTACACAACGGTTATTTCAACTTATACCATGGTCTAGGTTGAAAAGGGTGTCAATTAAAAAGTAATATACAAAGTAGATCTGGTAAAAAAAAGTTTAATCGCCATTCCATATCAATGCTTATGGAAGGTAACTATAACAACGATGGTAGGACGACAGTTGAGCCTGGAGACAGGCTTCGCAACAATGGAATCAACTGTAAAAAGCTGAAAAAACAAATGATTTTAGCTCTAAAACTCATTTAGTAATAATAATTGATTTCATATTTATTCATTTCGTAAGTGACCATGGTATAAACGGGATAATGCCCT
This sequence comes from Alosa alosa, assembly GCF_017589495.1. Classification (NCBI taxonomy): domain Eukaryota; kingdom Metazoa; phylum Chordata; class Actinopteri; order Clupeiformes; family Clupeidae; genus Alosa; species Alosa alosa. The sequence continues at coordinate 19,629,292 of NC_063202.1, forward strand.
TCGATGCGTCCATTATCAGAAATAAATGGACTTTGCAGAAGCAACCGTCCTCCGTTTCGCGCCAGACGGTTCACGCCTCCGCGTCGTCCATTTATTTCTGATAATGGACACCTCGTCGGGCATTACAGACATCCCAACTTGCAAAAAGTCATTTCAGGGAGGCATCACGAAGCCCCCGAAACCCCCTCAAAAAAAAAAAAACCTATACAATAATGTCAGTACAACATATAAGGAAGGCCTATAGATAGAAATTGTGAAAATAAAATATGTAGATTTTGGTAGTTTGGTCTTTTCATGTAGCCTTGGCAACTAGCCATCTAGTAGGCTATAGGCCTGAATAATATGCACATGAATTGACACTTGTTAAACTCACCTCAACATGTCTTTTGCAATCATTTAACCCGCTGTGGGCAATGCTAAAGTCACTGTTTACAAACAGTGCAGCGTGCAAGACTAGGTCCATCATTATGTTTTACTCTTATGAGACAAGGGTAGCCTACACTTTGAAATGGGTTTACATTTTCCTTTTTTTGAGGCACTGACTCTACCATGACGCTCCTGTTTCTACTGAACTGATTAATTAAGTTCGGGAGAAAAGACATAAAAGCCCGCCTACACTGAAAACTGATTGGTTGATTTAGCGAAACAGGCCAATCAGGATGCTCTCTGTCTTTGATGCGCTCAGACACACACACACCACCTCTCTCTCCCCTCGTTATGCGCTGCGCTACACTCAGATGCACACGCGGTCTCGCATGCGTGCTCTTGATCGCTCACTCTAGATTCCGGGAGATTTTATCTAATTTGCGGGCGTCAGGGAGCCGCTATCAATATGCGGGAGACTCCCGGAACTTCCGGGAGACTTGGGATGTCTGGCATTATCCCTTACATGTCTGTACGTTAAGTGGTTAGAGTCGCATTCATTCTTTAAAAGGTAAAAAGAAAAGGTTATAATAAAAAAAGAAGCCAGGAGATTGCAAGATAGTGGATCCCATCCTCTATAATAATGGGTTCTCCCTCAGCAGGGATCATTCAAATACACAAAATCGTCACTTGGCCTACCGCCTAGTTGCTACGCCTCTGTTACCAGAAAAAAAAAGATAGGACAACAAAGTGTCTTTTAGCTAATGTATCACAAAGTGCACAGAAGCTAACCACAGTAAGCTTTACCGATTGAGAATGGGAAGTTTTCTAACAAAAATAGCGCAGTTACCTAAAGGTTTAATAATCACAATCTGTCGGATTAAATAAATCCAATGGTTTAGGCACACTGAGAAGCCAAGAGGAGTAAGCAAAAAACATCTGTAACCATGGATATCACTCTAGACTCCTTTTTGCTGCTCGAGGCAAGCAATATGCTGTAGGGCTAGTCTGCCTAATTTTTGTTTTAGCATTTTGGTAGCAACATTGGTATTTTTACAACAGTGCATTACAAAATGTAGATCTTTACTAACCAAACTGAATGTTGTCCCGACAAACACGGGACGTCCCCCGGACCTTATGCGGACATTCACGACGTCCCCGATTGGTCCCGAACGTCATGTTCTCTAGCGGACGTTCCGGTGACGTTATTGACGTCCGGAGCAACTTATCCTTTGGTTATTGCGTGACGTCCAGTGCAGGACTTTCTGGGGACGTCACCGTCAGGTCCCTCGGATGACATTTGCATTTGGTAATTTCAAAGACGTCCTAAGGACCCGACAATAACGTTATACCGGGGACATCAAGGGGACGTTTGTTTATTCACACATGGCAGCGGAATTGAGAGTGCTCTGGCTACAGCCTGCAGGATGGAGACATCACATCCATGCGCGACTTCACCTTCCACGTCATTACGTAGCAATATGGTCAGCTAGGGTCAACTCCACAGCATTTGGAAGAAATGCACCATTGGTGGCCACCGATAAAAGTAAGTAACATTTTTGGCTGTGTATGTAGCTGATCAAGTTTTCAATAACTGAATGAAACTGAATGAAAAGTTGTCATAATGTTAGCTGCTAACGTATAACGTAACGTTCTGTAATAAAGTAGGCCTATCTATCTATCTAACGTTAACGTCTCTAGCAGTAGCTGCATTAGCCTACCGTAGTCTGGCAGGTTCACTGCAGATATGTGATTTATGTAGCACATAAATTTTGACGTTACAAACTAGGGAATGGATTTTATCAAATTCATGTTAGCTGATGTGATGCTTGGTGTAGGCCTAACATTAGCAAAGTCGCTGTTCTTAGCTTCTAATGCGCATTTCATTAGATAACTGTCATTACGTGATGCATGTAACATGCTCTAAATAGGCAGTGGTTTATCTAACCAAGAGAAATTGCGTACGGAAAAAGTGGTAAGCGGAATAATAATAAGAAGTTGCCTAGGAAGAACAGTACAGTGCATTTTCATGCACTGTAATTAAGTAATATATATCAGTTATCTACAAGTGTGATGGGTGGGTGGCACCTCAATATCATGCCTACAAGTACAGGGATCTTTAGTTTGTGAAGGGTAGTGTTAGGCTACATGTTCTTCATTTCATAGCCCTTATTTGCCCCTTGTTTGATGTACCGGACTTGCTCTGAGGCATGTGTTAAGATGCATGTGAGTGTAGTAGTGCTTCAGTGATGGTCTTTTCATGTTCATGTTTCATGTTGTTTTGCAACGTATTAATCTTGGTCTCCCTCTGTTCCATCTGTTGGCAGGTGATGTGTTGTGAGGACTGCTGCCCTAAGAACACTGAGTGCATTCTGGAATATTCCAAATGTGTGCCACATCCAAGCTCGCAAGAGAGTTCACTCACCAGGTAAAGACACACACACACACACACACACACAATGTAATTTTGAAGTATTAAAAAAACATTGTTGTTTTAGAAGTTTCGAACGAAATAGTTGGTCATTAGCACGTTTACGAGTATAGTTTACATTCCGGTATGATGGCAGAAGTGTCTTTGTGTACTGTGTGCCAAAACTATACTATTTAGCATGGTTGTGCTGCTACTTCAAATACAGTAAGTATTGTAATTTATCTACATATAACACTACCGTTAAGCGTGGGGAAAAGGTGGAGGTGTGGCGGGGATTGCATGGAAGGAGATGCATGCTATTTCAAGAGTTGGAGACCCATTCACTTTTTTAGCACAGTTAATTTGGACTAAATGCATCAGTTTTTTTTTTTTTTTTTTTTACATGGGTTCCTCTGAATTCCCCATCAAAAACTATACAATAAACTCATATTTTTGTTCAGTCTCTCTCAAATTTGAAGGGTTTGTTACATAAACCATATATTTTTTGCATAAAACGTAAAAACTACTGCTAACGTAATGTTAATTTACCCACTGCATTACAGATATTGGTTTGTACCATCACTGTATTCAAGAGTTCGATAATGGAGAAAGTGAACTTTCTTTTGAGATTACACCTATCAAAGATTGTATCCTTTACCGAAATAGTCACGCTGCCCCTCCATTTCAATTGTTGATGCGCCGAAAGTAGACCTATCATGCTTATCAAGTGTAACTCTCTGAAGACATCCTTAACTTGTGGGTGTTGGAATTGTTGCTAGGTAGTTCATTTAAGTTCACTCAAAATGTCAGGCCGATTGTATGGTGTGTGTGTCCCGTCACTGCTATGGCGCATTTACATGTTATCTGTCGCTGCCAGCACGTTCTATACTCAGCGTCGTCCATCCTTGCAAATGGGTTCAAGTGAGGACATAGAGTTAAGTTGTAAACAATTGTAAAAATGATTGCCATAATCTGATTACACTCAAAAGACGTCTGGTTTTGGTACTCTACAGATTAATGTTTTACTTTGTTATTTGTTATGCAATGTTAATGGTATACAGATTAAAACACGTTTTCAGTGTCTCTTTAGCTGAAAATTACTTCGAACACGCATGCCTCTTCCATGAATAGGCGCTCTTAGCCTGGCTAACGTCAGACCTCATTGAGATAGGGTCTGGGAATTAGACATTCATTTTCTCGTATTTGAAACATGGCTTACGAATGCCCAGAGCCGTTTATTGGGCGCTACGAATGTCTATCAAATGCGTCTGTACATAGCTCATAACGGCTTCGGCGTGTCGTCATCGTCTTGCTGCCCTCCCTCCGTTCTGTGATTGGTTCCTTCGTTGAGGTGAAAACGAAGTCCATAGAATCCAGGCTGCCTAGCAGCGTGAATAAAATCGCGTGCGTAAGGCAGCATGGGAAAACCCAGGCTAAGGCACTCTAGTCCTTGAGCCACCCCCTAGTCCACCCACCCACCTACCCATCCGCCCCCCGGAAAAAAAAACAAAACTTCGGGGTGTCACTCCCGGGATTTTAAAAACAATTCTAGTTGCTCAACGTCATGTTAAATGGTGTGATTAGCAATAACTATTACATTTTCTGGTCAGTGAGGTTTAAATTAATTAGTTCCTGAATCCTATCCCATTTAAGGTGACTTCAGAGGGCTTGAGAGGGATAGGATTTAAACCGTGGCGGACCGCCATGCTTAAATAAATGTAGAGGAAACACTGGACATTCCTTTCCTTGTTCTACAACAACAACCAAATAACATTATCATGCTGATGGCTGATAGCTTTTGCTCTTCCCAAATACAAGTAGCCAGGTGAGATGTTTGCAACTACATTAATTTTTTATCAATCCAGTTGCAGTAGGCCTAGTTCCAAACCACAATTGTTGAACTGTGATGAACTGCCCAATTTGTGATTGTTTTTAGAGATTTTATACTAGTGCTGCCACTAACAACTAATAACTAATTTTGTTGTATAACTCGCACTCCTCCTTGTCCACAGGTGGCAGCAGTGCGGTGGAGGCAGAGTGGCAGCAGAGCTGGTCTAAACAAAACAGTCTTCAGTCCTTGGAACCGCACCTGGCTCTTTGGCTCCAAGAACAAACCTTCTGTCATAGGTGCCTCTGATAGTGCATCACTCACAAGAATGGTAACAAGAATGCACTTAAAGAATGCCCTGGCAGGAGCATCACATATGAATGCTTTCACAGACAGTTGAAGTGCTTTGCCTCCATGAACAATGCCATCTTGCTGTAACTGCTGCAACTGCTGGAGAAAGTCACTTAAGTACTCTTCCACTGAATTTGGTTTAGCAACACAGTAGATGGCCACAATGAAAGGAGCAAAGTTGTGAAAGTTGCAGAGTATGGGCCACATTTGGAAGTTGGAGGATTTAAAAAGTGGCACACCATCAATGTTAAAGCACAAATAGGTGCTCAACGATTCCTGGATGCTGAGACAAACGTTTGGTTTTGGAGTAACATTGTCGAGAATGGTCAGAAAAATCTACCAAGAAGTTTGTAATTTAAAGGATGGAAAAAGTATGGGATTTTGAAATAGAAAATGTGTAGGAACCCTGTTAAAAGAAACCTTTTCTCTGTCTCTCTCCATTCAACTGGATCTCTCAATGTTCTCAATGTTCTCGAACATTCCATTACTTGTTACTACATTGTGCATGCTGTCATACATTGTTCATATTTAGCCATATTTATTCTGCCCTTATAAGATAACTACTAATACACTGCACATATTTAATTTATATTACTTTAAACCACCTTCTATAAACCAATTGTATACTACTGTCTACACGGCACTATGTCTTGTCCTGTCTATGCACCACCTGTCTATACTTTGTATATCACTTTTCTGCTTTTTTGCACTTCTAGTTAGACACAAACTGCATTTTGTTATCTTTGTACTTGTATTCTGCACAAATAATCAAAATATATGTCAATAAATGCTGATGTAATTTTGACATCAATGTTTGTCGCATTTATGTTTATTTGACATTGAAGCTTGATATTGAATGATATCAAAACGACATCAACATCTTGACATCAAATAGATGTAGAATTGACATCAAATGCCAACAAAGCTTGACATGGAAATGACATCTTGATGTAGAATAAATGTTGAATTGACATCAAAGCTTGACATTGAATGATACCAGAATAGCATCAAAACGACATCAACATCTTGACGTCAAATAAATGTTGAATTGACATCAAATGGCAACAAAGTATGGCATCAAAACGACATCGCGGAGGTCAAAATCTTGACATCAAATTGACATCAGTACATTGACGTCAATACAACTTTCATTCTAGACCTGTTTTTTGATGTCAACGTTTGATGTCATATTGATGTTGAATTGACATCAAATGCCCATTGGGAAATTATCGAAATAAGTGCGATGGTGCAATCCTGCCAAACTTTCCAATTAGGTGGCATGGTGTTTGACATTAAATTGTCTAGTTTTAAGCAGGTCAGTTTCACATAATAGCCTATTTGTGTCTTTGGGTCTGGGTAACTCTTGTGACAAAAAAAAATGCTGTTATAGGCTACTACCGTTTTTCTGAAATTACAAAGCAGTACAACAACATATCTATGTCCAAAATATAGTGCATTTGTACAGTGTACAATATAGTCTAGTGCAATGCAGCTTTTAATGTCCAAAGTAGCCTAGGCCTACTGTATTTTCCTGCATAAGAACTACACATATTCCTCCAAAACTACAGTGTTGACACATGAAGTTGTGGAGTTATATTTTAGTAGCCTATTATAGTATTTGAATATTAACCCACAACATTTTTACCGTTGTCTCGCCAATATATAATATATGTCTGTGAATTGCAGTAGTGATAAAATGAAAAAGGAAAGAAAGGTGTTCTGATATTTTATTTAATGGTCCTGCAATGTTTTCTAGACATATCTTAAATTTAGATAGATAGATAGATATATGTATAGATAGATAGATAGATAAATAGATAGATAGATAGATACTTTATTGATCCCCAAGGGGAAATTCAAGAAATGTCTCCCCTCTACTTATAGATCCTTGCTCCTGATATCCCAATGAATGGGTGTATTTCATTATATGACTCCAACAGAACACCTACAGAAAGGAGAGTGGTGTCCTGCTACAAACAACAAGACAGACAGCCAGCATTTAAACAAGGCCTTGTTTGTCCTTGATTTGCTACTTGTTTGTCTATTTCCTGATGAGGTTAAACCATACTGGCCTTGACACCTCAGTCCTTGCTTCCATTTACAGCTGTGTTGTGGAGCACATCCTATGGTCTACTGCAGCAGGTGGGTACAGAGGACAATTGGCAGGTAGATATGGTTGTTGCTATGCTTAATAAAGTGGTTGCTATGTTGGTTGCTATGGTAATCATGTTGGTTGCTATGGTGGTTGCTAGGTTGGCATTATGGTAGTGGTTGCTAGGTTATTGCTAGGGTAACTGACAAGGTCTCTATGGTGTTGCTAGGGTAGATATGGTGGCGGTTATGTTAAATAAAGCAGTTGCTATGCTGGTTGCTAGGGTAATCATGTTGGTTGCTATAGTGGTTGCTAGGCTGTTGCTATGGTAGATATGTTGATTACTATTTTAAACATAACGGTTGCTAGGTTATTGCTAGATTAACTGAGAAGGTTGCTATGGTGTTGCTAAGGTACGTATGGTGGTTGCTATGCTAAATAAAGTGGTTGCTAGGTTGTTGCTAGGGTAATTGAGATGGTTGCTAGGGTCGAAATGGTGGTTGCTATGTTAGGTGGTCAGTTCAGCTGACCAAAATCGCAGTAAAAGTAATGTAAAAATGACGTAAAATACCTGCCAATTGTCCTGTTTCCACCGCTGCAGTAGATCATGATGTGAGGATGCGCTCCGTAACACACCTGTTAATGGAAGCAAGGACTGAGGTGTCAAGGCCAGCATGCTTCAGCCTTTTCAGGAAGTAAACAAATGAGTAGCCAAACAAGGACAAACAAGGCCTTGTTTACATGCTGGCTGTCTTGTAGTTTGACACCATTCTCCTTTCTGTGAGTGTTCTGTTGGAGTCATATAATGAAATGCAACCCATACATCAGGATATCAGGAGCAAGGATCTGTGAAAACATAGTAGAGGGGAGAAAAAAAAAAAAGACATAAAGATATGTCAAGAAAACATTACATGACCATCCCTAAACAACAGCGTTGGGCAAGTTACTTCAAAAGCGTAATGCATTTTATTTATTACTTGTTACTGTCAGTAATTTGTTACATTACAATATTACTGTCTTTTAATTGTAAGGCATGACACTACGTTTACATTACTTTCACCAAAATTACAGAAAATATGGATTTGGTGTTCTCAATAGATCTTCGTGTGTTCAATGCAGCTGATTACACGGCAGGAGGTGATGTGGTATGGCATAATGACTGAGCTAGGCTTAAGGCTAACAAAAGAACAATATAATGGTTGCATTTATGGCTCATGGGACAATGTAGGTCCCAAAGGCCAAAGGTCACACAACTTATTATAGTAAAATATAGCCATAGTGAAATTGTATGTTGATTTTAAATGGTTCTCATCATTGCTGGTTGCCTTTCCTTCCACTTAGTGGTGTAGACTTAATGGAAATAGGTCGAGAATAATGGCTACGATCTTTGTCTGTAAAAGCAACATTTTAGTTATTCTCACAGCTTGAAATGAGAAGTATAGCCTAACCATGTTAGATCTGTTGCATGAATGGCAGAGATAACTCAAATTCCCTTTCTACAGTCATCTAAACAAGGCAATTCCAGGACCAGCATAGATTACTTTTTTTAATTCTTGGATAATCTTCTCTGGTGCCAATTGAGCATTTCTCAATTTTGGATTAAAAAGCAAAGTAAGTTACTGAGAATTGTACCCAGTAAAATATTACTGAAATTGTATTGGTAATGTCTTACGTTACTTCATTACAGCAAAAAGCAATGCATTACTGTAATTACATTACTTTTTTTAATGCATTACTCCCAACACTGCTAAACAACACGTCCTTTCTCCTTCCTTTCTACATTGTATCACTACAGCCTTACAATGGTTTTCATCTTACTTGTCAAATAGGAAGTTTTGTGTTTCTGCAAACAGTTACACATCTTCATTTTCTCCTGTCAAGTATGGGGTACCTCAAGGGTCAGTTTTAGGACCAATCTTATTTTGTTTATACATGCTTTCTCTTGGGCACATTATCCAGAAACACTATGTCTCCTTCCACTTCTATGCTGATGATACACAGCTGTACCTGCCCATTAGTTCCTCTGATCCTAGTATGCTGAATTCCTTAAATTAATGTCTTTGTGACATAAAAAAACTGGATGTTAAACAATTTCCTCCAGTTGAATTCTGACAAAACAGAAGTCCTCATCATTGGATCCCAGCACATAGTGAAACAAATGATACCATCCTTAAGTCCCTTTCAATTTTTAGACTGTGTAAAACCTGTTGCAAAGAATCTTGGTGTCTGGTTTGACAGTAATTTAAGCTTTGAACGTCACAAAGCTCATACAGTCTTGTTTGGAAGATTAGTTCCATCTTAACTTTTAAAGACACTGAGACCATTATACATGCATTTATTTCTTCACGCCTGGATTACTGCAAGTCTTTTTTCTTGTCTGAACCAAAAATCTAGACTTCAAGCTGTTCAGAATTCAGCTGCCCGGCTTCTTACTAAGACAAAGTACTGTAATCACATTACTCCTGTTTTAGCCTCACTGCACTGACTCCCAGTAAGCTTTAGAATTGATTTTAAGATTCTTCTTTACATGGCCTGTCTCCCAACTACATATATGATCTCCTAGTACCTTATACACCTGTGCATACTTTAAGATCATCTGGTAGTGGTTTCCTAACTATTCCTAAGGTCAATCTCGAAACTAAAGGGGAGAGAGCATTTAGTGTCAGGGCACCTAGGCTCTGGAATGACCTGCCTGATGAAATCAGGTCAGCCAAGTCAGTATGCTCTTTTAAATCCCTCCTTAAAACTCATCTTTACAAGCAAGCCTTCCTTAGTTTTGTTTAAGTAATATACTTCATTTTGTGTTAAGTTTATTAAGTTTTATTTCAGTAAGTTTTATTTCAGTGTAAGTTTATTTTCCTTTTTCAAATTTATGTTAAGTTCTAATTAAATTAGTATATATTATTTGATTGTTATATTATTATGTCTTATTTGCATTTTCATTAATGTTGATATTGTACAGCACTTTGTAACTTTGTTTTGAAAAGTGCTATATAAATAAAGATTATTATTATTATCATCATCATCATCATCATCATCATCATCATCATCATCATCATCATCATCATTACTACTGCAATTCATAGACATATTTTGTATATAGGCGAGACAAGCATAACACTGGTGTGGGTATTTATTCAAATACTGGAATAGGCTACTAAACTATCCACAACTTCAAGTGTCAACACTGTAGAAATTTGGAGGAGTATTTGTAGTTCTTATGCAGGAAAATACAGTATAGGCTACTTTGGACAAAGCTGCATTGCACTACGAAGTACACTGCAGAAATGCGCTATTTTGGAGATAGAAACGTTGTTGTACGGCTTTGTTTTTCAGAAAAACGGAAGTAGCCTATAACGGAATTTGTCACATGAATTACCCAGACCCAAAGAAACAAATATATTATTACGTTAAACTGACCTGCTTATAATTTCATGTCAAACACCATGTCAACTAATTGAAAAGCAGGATTGTATCACCATCACACTCATTTCGATAATTTAACCATAACGTGTCGTGAACAATGATTTATTTGGCTAATTATCACGTATTTGTCCACATCTTTTACCCTTACAGTATAAGACATTGAATTGTAGGCCTACTAGGAAAATTGCGTAATAACTAAATTTGCGTGATTCTAGTCGTTTTACAGCATGAAGAAGTTTTGGTCAGGATAAGTATCCCTATATTTTATTCGAAACAAAAAACAACAACATTATTATTATTTGGGTCAATGACGTGACGCTCATTTTTTTGTCTACATATGGCTTACATACATTTAAAATTGTTAAAATTTGAAAATAATTTGACAAATTGTTTTCAAATATCATTTTCATCAAACCCTAATCTTAAAGTTTTGGATTTATTTAATTTTGAAAGAGTATTAACTGAATTTGGGTAAAATTGTCTGTCACGGTTCAGACAGACGGCCAGAGGACCACAATTGCGTCACACCAGAAAGTTTATTAAACTTAAGGGAAAAAGTGAAGTAGGGAGTGAGTGAAGGCTCCAGGGGTTCCAGGGGTTACCGGGAATAACAGGGATTCCAGGGGTTCCGTACAATGTGCTGTGTCTGTGTCCCCCCCAGTGGCAGCGATGAGTCCTATGACGCCGGTGGTGGGTGGTCCGGAAGTCCTGGGGGGGGAACACAGACACAACAGGGCAGATGAAACGAGGCAGAGGTACCGTTTAAGGGAAATCCAAATTCGTAGTAGCAAGGCAGAAGGCTGGTCAGAGTTACCGGGATCGAAGAGTAGTCAGGGGTCGTTACGGCAGAAAGCAGGTCTGGTTTTCTGGGGCAGAAGAGTAGCCAAGATTCAGGCAGGTCTGGGGTTATAAAACAAGAGTCAGCCAAAAGCGAGAGCAAACAGGTTCCGGGTGTGAGCTTTGCAGACGATCTGACAAAGGAGAGCTGAAAGACAGGGCTTTAAATACTGGGAGAAGTTAGTGGGTAATGCAGCGCAGCTGGCAGAGTAATTAGAGCAGAGCAGAGCAGGGACAGGTGGAGCTAGTTAGGCTGAGTAGAGAGAGTGGTGAGCAGAGTGGAAGATAATGGAAACCAATTAAGGTGGTAACCCGGTGGAGTGAGAGGGCTCATGACAGAACCCCCCCAAGGGACGGCCCCAGAAGTCCCAAGAGCAACACCACGCCGGGCGGGAGGAGGGGAGCCGGAGGAGGGCTAGAACTCCTCCTCGAACGGTCCCAGTGAACGCCCTCATCCTCGGAGAAGCCGGAGGGTCGTGGGTCGGGAGATGGGACAGGTCCCGAGACAGGGTCAGGCACAGGACAGGAAGCCGAAGCGGGCAGGGCGGTCAGGGACCCCTCTGGGGCGCCCCTACAGAGTACAGGTTCAGAGACAGGGTCAGGGTCAGGCACAGGACGGGAAGCTGGGCGGGCAGGACGGTTAGGGACCCCTCTGGGGCGGCCCCTACGGATTGCAGGTTGATCAGGATGCCGTTGGTGGAAGGCGGTGATGAGAGTCCGATCCACAATCCGACTAGCCGGCACCCAGGTCCTTTCCTCAGGTCCATAGCCCTCCCAGTCAATGAGGTACTGGAGACCTCTACCCCTCCGTCTGGACCGAAGCAGGCGGCGGACGGTGTAAACCAGACCACCATCGACGAGCCGCGGAGGAGGAGGAGAAGGCGAAAGCAGGGACCAGCGGACTCTCATGAATGGGCTTAATCTTAGACACATGGAAAGTGGGGTGCACCCTCATGGAATTAGGCAGTTGGAGCCGGACAGCAGTTGGGCTAATCACTCTTACGATAGGGAATGGGCCAAGGAACCGAGGTGCCAGCTTTTGCGACTCCACCCTGAGTGGCAGGTTCTTCGATGACAACCACACCCTTTGACCAACATGGTAGGTGTGAGCAGGAATTCTCCGACGGTTGGCCCCGGTAGTGTAGCTGGCAACGGATCTGAGGAGTGTGGCTCAGGCTTGTGACCAGGTGCGGCGACATCGACGGGCAAAAGCAAGTGCAGATGGGCAAGTAACCTCCCCTTCCTGGATGGCAAATAGAGGAGGCTGGTATCCATAAACACATTGGAAGGGGGACATACCGATGGCAGAGCAGGTCAGAGAATTGTGTGCGTACTCCACCCATGTCAATTGCTGCGACCAGGAGTGGGGGTTGTGTGAGGTCATGCATCGCAGTGCCTTCTCGAGCTCCTGATTTGCCCGCTCTGACTGCCCATTGGATTGGGGATGGAATCTGGAAGTCAGACTGACTGTGGTTCCCAGCAGGTGACAGAACTCCTTCCAAAAGGCGGAGGAGAATTGTGGGCCACGGTCAGAAACTACATCCTTTGGCAGTCCGTGGATCCGAAGACGTGTTCCAGGACCACCTGGGCGGTCTCCTTACGGGTTGGGAGCTTGGGGAGGGGAACGGTGCCATCTTGCTGAATCGGTCAACTATGGTGAGAATGACGGTCATGCCACTTGAAGGGGGCAGCCCCGTGACAAAGTCAAGGGCGATGTGAGACCAGGGACATCTGGGCACAGGCAGGGGCTGCAGCAATCCGGCTGGGGGCTGGCAGGACGACTTGTGTTGGTTGCAGATGGGGCAGGCTTGGACGAATTCCCGTACATCCCTTCTCAGAGAGGGCCACCAGAACCTCTGGGCGAGCAGGTTGTAAGTGCAGGTGGAGCCAGGGTGACAAGCTAGGCGGGAGTCATGTCCCCACTGAATGACCTGGGACCTCAGGTTTTCGGGGACAAAAAGGCGGTCAGCTGGGCAAGCGCTGGGACCTGGCTGGTTACGGAGAGCTTCCAGCACCTGTTCCTCAACAGCCCAGGTCAGAGCTGCTACGATGCAGGGACTTGGCAGAATCGACAGAGGATCCTTGGAGGGGGTGTCATCCTTCTGGAATTGACGGGAGAGGGCGTCTGGCTTGGTGTTGCGTGATCCAGGCCGGTATGACAGAGTGAAATTAAACCTGGTGAAGAACAGGGCCCAGCGGGACTGCCTTGAGTTCAACCGTTTGGCCGTGCGGATGTACTCCAAGTTCTTATGATCGGTCCAAACGAGAAATGGAATGGTGGACCCCTCCAGCCAGTGACGCCACTCCTCCAAGGCAAGCTTCACAGCCAGCAGCTCTCGGTTCCCTATGTCGTGTATTGCACTCAGAGGGGACAACCGACGGAGAAAAAGGCACAGGGATGGAGCTTCCTATCCTCCGCAGCCCATTGAGAAATCACAGCACCAACTCCCACATCCGGAAGCCCCACCTCCACAATGAATTGCCGGTCCACATCAGGCATCTGGAGGATGGGAGCGAGGTGAACCTGAACTTGAGGGTACTGAAGGCTTTGTCGGCTGCTGGGGTCCAGGTGAAGGGGTTGCTTGGTGCTGGTTAGAGCAGTGAGAGGGGCAGCAATGGTACTGTAGTTCCGGATAAACTTTCTATAGAAGTTAGCAAACCCCAGAAACTGTTGCAGCTTCTTTCTGTTCTCCGGAACTGGCCATGAAGTGACTGCTGATATTTTGGCAGGATCCATTTGGATACTTCCCTCTGCCACTATATGTACCCCAGGAAGGCCACTGTCTTGGCGTGAAACTCACATTTCTCTGCCTTGGCGTGGGGGGAATTCTCCAGGAGGCGATGAAGGACTTGCTGGACATGGCGGGGTGTGTTCAGACAGGTTTCTGGAGTAGATTAAGATGTCATCCAGGTAAACGAAGACAAACTTGTTTAACATGTCCCGCAGCACATCATTCACTAGAGCCTGGAACACAGCAGGAGCATTGGTGAGGCCAAAAGGCATAACCAGATACTTCGTAGTGGCCTGTTGGTGTATTGAATGTGGTTTTCCATTCATCTCCCTCCCGGATCCGCACTAGGTGGTAAGCGTTTCTGAGATCCAACTTGGTAAAAACAGTGGCTCCCTGGAGCAACTCAAAGGCAGAGGTGAGCAGAGGCAGAGGGTAACGGTTTTCACTGTGATGTCGTTGAGTCCCCTGTAGTCGATGCAGGGGCTAAGAGATCCGTCTTTCTTCCCCCACAAAGAAGAAGCCAGCACCAGCAGGAGATGAAGATGGATGGATTAATCCTGGGACAGAGAGAGAGTTTGATGTAGTCCTCCATGGACTTTCTTTCAGGAGCAGACAACTAATAAAGACGGCCCTTTGGAGGGGGCTGTTCCAGGGAGGAGGTCGATGGCACAGTCGTCGGGTGGGTGAGGGGGCAGAGATGTGGCTCTTGCTTTGTTAAACACTTCTGAGACCATGGTAGCATTCTGGGACATTGGAGAGGTCAGGAGCGGAGTTAGTGGGTACTGGCCGAGGGGGTAGTTGGCAGCAAGCAGGCAGGTTCCGGTGGCAGTCCTCTCCCCACTCCCTGATCACCCGGTCACCAGTCGAGCTGAGGGTTGTGCCGGCCGGAGCCATGGGTAACCCAGGATGAGGGGTTGGCCTGGAGAGGGGAGCAGGTGAAACTGGATAGTTTCTTGATGGTTTCGGACAGACCCATCCGAGACCCGGGGCGTGACATGAGTGACCGATCCGGTAAGTGTCCGTCCGGTGCCGGGCAGGAATAGGAGGTGTCAAACGGTGGTTCTCCAGTCCCAGTTGGCGTGCCAGCTTGATGTCCATTATGTTGGCCGGCCAGAATCCACCAGAGCAGCCAGGGTGTGAGTTGAGTCAGAGAGGCGGAGGTGAACTTGCAGCAGGGGTTTGCGGTCGGAGGACTGGATGGTCATTGAGCTCAACCGGACTCCCCCTATGCCCGGTGAGCTTCGGCTTTTAAAGGGCAGGTTACCACCACGATGTCCATCACCTCCAAAATAGAGGCAGAGGTTTGAGGTGAAGCGGCGCTGGCTCTGCAGGAGTGAGAGGGCTCGCCCAATCTCCATGGGCTCAGACTGGTCAAGCTGACTTGGGTGAGTGGCAGTAGATGACAGGAGCCCAGTCGGATCGCTCGAATGCCGGTAGTTGGTGGATTTTGGCCCCTCTCCTCACGGCGACGGGTCTGTATCCTTCTGTCGATCCGGACAGTCAGTCGCGATAGCTTCATCAAGAGTGGAAGGCAGTTCATGGGAGACCAACTTCGTCCTTGATATAGTCGGCCAAGCTATGGAAGAACGCGTCCCACCAACGATGGTGTGTTCCAAGAACTTCGTCTTGCCAGGGTTCGGAAGTCGATGGAATGGTCTGCGACTGTACATCTGCCTTGCGAATACTGAACAGTTCCGCGAGACGCCTCTGCGGTTGGTGAATCCAGGTCAAACACCTTCAGCATCTCCTCAGCAAACAGGTCGAAGGTTGCACATCGCGGGGTTTGGCGTTCGAACTCTGCTGTTCCCCAGAGTCGAAGCTCGCCCGTCAGGTGAGTGATGGCATACCCAACTTTAGCCCCTTCCGTGGCGAAGGTCCTTGGCTGCAAGTTGGCAGCTAGTCAGGAATGGCCGACCTGGGTTGAATCGCCGTTGAACCGCCGGGTTTCCAATCTTGGGTTCGAACAGCGGCTGCAATGACCGGGGCAGGTAACTTCGGGGGCAGGGCTGGTGGGCAGACTGCCTGGAACTGGGCGGTGGGGGAGTGGCTGGGGTAAGGTTGGTGAGGAGTTGGATGATCATGGCGAGTTGTTGTTGCTGCTGCTGGAACTGCTGCTGGTGCTGCTGGAACTGCTGATGCTGTTGGTGGCCGACCTGAAGCAGGGAGGTGATGTCGCCGCTCATGCGGGCATCCCTCTCTCAGGGTGTTCCAGGCGTTGCATGGCGGTGGGTTGCTCAGGTTCGTCGGTTTCCATGTCGGGGGAAGTGTGCGCTGAGTCCATGATGGTCAGATCGTACTGTCACGGTTCAGACAGACGACCAGAGGACCACAATTGCGTCACACCAGAAAGTTTATTAAACTTAAGGGAAAAAGTGAAGTAGGGAGTGAGTGAAGGCTCCAGGGGTTACCGGGAATAACAGGGATTACAGGGGTTCCAGGGGTTCCGTCCAATGTGCTGTGTCTGTGTCCCCCCCAGTGGCAGCGATGCATCCTATGACGCCGGTGGTGGGTGGTCCGGAAGTCCTGGGGGGGGAACACAGACACAACAGGGCAGATGAAACGAGGCAGAGGTACCGTTTAAGGGAAATCCGAATTCGTAGTAGCAAGGCAGAAGGCTGGTCAGAGTTACCGGGATCAAAGAGTAGTCAGGGGTCGTTACGGCAGAAAGCAGGTCTGATTTTCTGGGGCAGAAGAGTAGCCAAGATTCAGGCAGGTCCGGGGTTACAAAACAAGAGTCAGCCAAAAGCGCGAGCAAACAGGTTCCAGGTGTGAGCTTTGCAGACGATCTGACAAAGGAGAGCTGAAAGACAGGGCTTTAAATACTGGGAGAGGTTAGTGGGTAATGCAGCGCAGCTGGCAGAGTAATTAGAGCAGAGCAGGGACAGGTGGAGCTAGTTAGGCTGAGTAGAGAGAGTGGTGAGCAGAGTGGAAGATAATGGAAACCAATTAAGGTGGTAACCCGGTGGAGTGAGAGGGCTCATGACATTGTCAACACGGTGTAACCACAAAAACATGAACCAAATAATTACACTTGCTAAAAAAAATGTGAAATTCTCTCCAAAATCCCTTCTAAAATAATCTGGCATTATCTTGCACAAGAACTTTTCAATATTTAATACAAGTAATGAAACCCCATTGTTCTGAAGGTTTGAATTAATATGGGGAATCGTGTCTGTCACATCAACCACTTAAAATGTCAAGTGGTGTAACCACCATTTAAGGAGCAATTTTGTATGTATTATGTCAGAGAATAATTTGACAGGAAATTATGTCATAGAGAAGGACCCTTCAAGACCCCAACTGCTATGAGTCAAGGTTAGCAACTCTCTTAAAGTAACATACAGTAATAGTGTTTTTAGGCCATGGCCAGGCAAGCTTAGGTTACATGTCAAATAGTATGACCTTTTAAAAATGTTGATAAATCATAATAATCATAAAATATTCAATTTAATGTATTTAATACAATTTAATATTCACATAAAGGTGAAGTGTGTACATAGTTGTCCATAATAATGCCTGCAAATTTTGCTTTTAAATAGAAATGTCAAATGGTGTAACCGGTTACACCATTTGACTCTTTTCTGTTTGAGACCAGTTTGATCAGATTCAGGGCCAAGAGTATGTAATTTTAGGTGCCAATTATATTATTTTTATAATTTAAATAGTGACTAACTGTTTAGCATGAACAATAGCTTTAAAGGGTTTATAATTAGATTGCAATTTAAGCGATTTTTGAAATGTCAAAGCTTTTCATTTTAAATTTAAACTTCCATAATTATTTTTTAATATTTTATTATGATGTATGTCAACAGTATGTTCAAATTATAAATAAATAATATAAATACATTTATTTTATATAAAATGTACCTCTTGTCCCCCAATGGATGCCACTTACAAGCAAGAAAAACTTGTCTCGCCACAGAGTGCATGTGAACGCAGATCCTGCTGTTGGTTGGTTGTTAAATGATCATACCCACTCTTTCACTCACTCTTATTCTCTCTCACACACACTTTGGGCCCTAATTTAGCAAAATAAAATGAATGGTCACTAGCAAATAGCGTAAATACATTTAGGGGTTTGTCCAGTCCACATTCAGGGTGGTTTTGTTATCAAACGTCAGATGCCTGGCGCAAAAAGGTGGCTCTTATGTTTCTTAATCAGTCATGGGTGTGTTTTGGGCTTAACATCCTTTAAACCAATGAGGAGGACATCTGTCATTCCCTTTAACAGCAAGCAGGGCAACTTCAAACAGCGCATCAGTATTTTGATAGTCAGCGGTGCATTTGAAGGAATCTGCTTGTATAGACCGTTATGGAACAGGTATTCCACTAAGCCATTCTTTACTAAAACCGAGTAGACTATAGGCTACACACATCTGCACTTGTCTATTAATTGAACATATTAAGTGAAACTAACTCCACTGTGGTGTCATAGTCAACGACAAAACAGTTATACACAGTTAATTACTTTCAATATTGACTGACAATGGCTTACCAGCAAAAACATAGCCTGAAAAAAGCAAAATTTCCCCCTATAATGTTCAAATGACTGAATAAATAACCTAAGGACATTTATTCTGCAGAAGAATTGCTGCTTACATCTCGTGACAGTGTCTCTTCAGCTGTGTTTCATATGCGCCTTTCGCTATACTGTAGACCAGGCTTTTCTTGGGCAGTGGCGTAATGCTTTTTAGAGGGTATAAGATAGCGATTTTTAGATCATGTGCCAGACCACACCTTATGTCGGTAATTGCCACACCCCTGGGCGCATTATTTAATAAAAGTAAGATATGAAAAAACTTTGCGTCAGAATAATAATACGCTTTGTGCCAGGTTTTGCATCGCGAAAATAGGGCCCTTTATCTCACTCTCTTTGAAAATAATGGGTATAGACTGAAATTGTATGAGAACTGAATTGAAATCAAATAGAACACAAGTTTCTTCATTGATGTTATGAAATGATATTTGATATGGAATATGATGAATGACATCAATACATATCAAAATATCCAATTCAGTTGACCTTGATGCCTATTTTCTGTGTCAATTTCTTGTCCTATTGCTATAAACGTTTCATGGTCAATTGGTGTAACCGATTTATGTCAATTGGTGTAACCAGTATTTTGTCTAAAATACTAATAATGTACAAAAAAATGAATAGGGATAATGATTTAATACTCTACTTTACTGTAATAATGGTTGTTTAAACCATTTTTACTCAAATGGTCAAAGAATAGACAGAAAACAAGATGTTTACAGCATATGGTCTTGCTTAGTACAATGAAAAACTCATAAAATTTAAATTTAGAAATAAAAAAAACCAAAACATATTCTCATAGGATATTACAAAATAAACTAACTAGATGTACCGCATAGCGGTACAAAATATGACCGCCGCTCAGTCCTGTACATCCGTTCCGCGAAAATAAATCACACTTCAATTTGTCTCCATATTTTACTCCATCCCCCACTCTTGAAACTTTTGTGTATGCTTGTTTGGCATGCCTGAGTGTGTGTGTGCGGCTGCACAGAAAGTACTCTACTGGTGCTGAAAAGGTGAATAGATTGTAGAATAGCCAAAGAAGATGTAGAATTGTTATAAAACCTTTAAAATCTCTAAACAATCACAAGTAGGGCAGTTCATCACAGTTCATCCATTGCAACTGGATTGATGAAAGGTCACTTACACCTGTAGGCTACATTGTATTTGGGAAAAGCAAAAGGTATCAGCATAATGTTATTTATTTATTTATTTTTTTATGTATTTATAAACAAAAACATCTCTGTCAGTTCCATGCCGTTTTCAACAGCTATCAAAAACAAAGGTCATTTTTGGATGGATGGATTTTTGTGAATGTTTCTTCTTCTACATAAGATTTTAGTCATCTTTAGTTCATGTAATACTTTATTGTCAATACACAAATTAAGTAACAGTAGTCTGAAACGTTATTGTTAATGCACAAATTAAGTAACAGTAGCCTAGTCTGAAACGAAGAGCTGTTTTACATCTAACCAGTGGTGCAAATAACTGACATGTCCAAATGGGCCTTGATGAAATCGCGCCGCTAGACTGTTCATACACATTTTAACGGGCCAAAGTTGAAGAGCTTTTGTCCGTTATTGTTAGTGCAAATATAGGCTGATTCATGTTCCCTTGCATTGTTTAACTGAGGTCCATGGCTAGTCTGGCTTTCATCAGACCAAGCTCAATCTTTTAAGAAATCAAAAATAAATAGCGGGCAGATCAGGCTGGGTTCACCCAGCCTAGTCCATAGGCACCGATATTGTTTAATTTTCCGATTGAGATATACACGCTCTGGCTATTCTAAATGCAAAATGCATCAGGGAGTTATGACAAAACGGTAACTAACAAACTAGATCCTAATAGAAAGTTGTTAGCTTCCCTAAGCTACAGGTAGGATTATAAGGTAGGCCTATTGACAACATAAATTGTCAATAGGCTATGCTGGCGACACAAATAAAATCTCCTTTGAAACCAATGGCTTACGCCTTACAGTATCAAGCGGACTTAAACTGTCATATCGTGGGCGAAAAAGTTGTAATAACATTCACGCAGCTCCATGAGTCAAGGAAAGCGCAAATGAAGTAGCCACTTCTAAATGGGACCTACTACACAGTAGCTTAAGGTGTTTTGCTAAAACAGCCATAATGAAATGAAGGTGTCATTGTTTGGATACTTCACACACACGCGTGCTTTTAATTTCACAGACTACAACTACCAAGCTGTAATCAAAGCACATCGATTCCCCTCTCACACCCTGCACGCGCACTTAAAACAAAATAAACAGGCGTCTCAGTCTCACGCATGTATAGGCAAAACTGCATCAGACCGGTGTAACGTTGGTAAATCTTCCATTGCACAGAATGATTTTGTAGCACGTGCAATAAATGACAGTCGAAAGATACAAACAGTGCTGCTATACATTTGCTTGGTATAACCGCATTTATAGTTTTCTACAAATGCAATAAATCAAATGCCTCCATCACTCAACCAACGCTAACGGTAACATTACCTAGGTCCTTATTGATATTACAAGATTAACGTACCTGCAGTAAAAACCAAGCATGTCCGATAAACATCCTCAGATTTATTTCGCTTCAAGAAGAAATGGGAATTACACTTCATGTGAACATCGCCCTATCCTTATTAGATGTTCGCTGCGGTAAATTACAGTCCTTGTATGAAGCGCCCATTGTTTTTCCAACCCCTTTTAACTTCCAACAAAATTACGCCTCACTGCAACGATCGCCATCTAGTGGACAAACGACTACTTCTCGCCAATACTGAAAAATGCAGCCATGATGATGATGATGAATATTTATTTTGGCTTTCTTTTTAATCCTACTGATTTTCATTTTTTACCGGGGGCAAATCACAAATGAGTGATTATGAGCCAGGTTTATGTGGGCCCTTGAGACCAACATACCATAAAAGATTCACAGAGAACTGTGTCTGCCCTACCCCCTCCTTTCGGGGTCCAGTCCAGCGGGGGCTGCAGATGAAAACGAAAATGACGGTTCCATGCTATCCATGTGGGGGTACATGCTCACCAAGTTTTGTGTACCCCGGTCTTTCAGTGTCCCGGGAATCCTTGTTGGTGTAACGTCACTAAATGTACACATAAATTATTTTATTGTAAGGCCCCCATGAACGAAAGTACACAAAACTTGGCATGCATTCAGAGGGTGTCATAATGATCCTACACTTTTAATTTTGTGCAGTTTTGACCTTGTCAGCCAGAGACATTGAGATGAAAACACCTAATTTTATGCTTTTTAATTTTTAACTAGGTGGCGCTATACATGAAATAAGTGGTAATGGGATGGGTTGACATGCCCCTAAGACCAACATACAAAAAAGGTGGACCTCTTAGGCCCCACGGTTCTCGAGATATTCACAGAAAACTGTCTCCGGCCACCTACAGGCCAGTTGGTGTATAGTAACATAAATTAATTTATTGTGTGGCCCCCATGAACGGAATTCCACAAAACTTGGCGTGCATACAGAGGGTGTCATAATGATCCTACACTTCCAATTTCGTGCAGTTTTGACTATGTTAGGTCACAGATACCTTCAATTACACCACCTCATTTTTACTTTTTGTGTTTAACTAGGTGGCGCTATACATGAAATGAGTGGTTATGGAATGCGTTGACATGGCCCCTTGAGATCAACATACAAAAAAATAATGGTCCTCCTAAACCTTACGGTTCTCGAGATATTCACAGAAAACTGTGTCTGCCCTACCCTCCTTTCGGGGTGCAGTCCAGCGTGGGGGCTACAGATCAAAACGAAAACGATGGTTCCATGCTATCCATATGGGGTTACATGCCCACCAAGTTTTGTCTACCCCGTGTTTCAGTGTCCCGGGAATCATTGACGGAAATTTGGACATGCGAAAAGAAAAAAAAAAAAAAAAAAAAAAAAAAAAAAAAATCTGACTAAACCTATATGCGCGGCGGTCATAATAATTTCATGAGAGCAATTGCATGAACTCCAGGAGGTGTGACATATTAGATATTTGTCATTTTTGTGGTTTCACCATTTGACAATTTAACAGGCTGTTAGTTCTATCTTTTGTTAAAAAATAGCATACACGTCATTTAAATAATGTGAATACAACAGAAATACAAAGTATACACTTGAAACCTCAGGCATGTTTTGTTTTAAAGGTTTAAACATATTTTTATTTTTCTCATCTTACCAACCCTTAGCTGTCACTGACCCATTTACTACATTTACGTAGTTTAACTAACCTAGTGTTCATGGGCTTCGGAAAAACCTTTTTCCGAGTGAAAACATCATCATTCCGCGTCATTCACGTCACGTAATGTGTCAGAGGTCGGAAACTGGGGCTAGATTTTGCTAACAGAGTTGCACAGTTAGGGGCTCGCCATCACTTTTGTCGTCACGTTGTAGTTCGTTGTAGTTCATTTGTAGTCCATGTGGCCTTTCATGTCCAACAGTTTTAATGTGAACTTAGGAATTTGCCGTTTTTGTCACTTGAAAGCTGCATATCTTTTTTTCACAAGCGTCTTACACTATATTTTAAGCAAATACAGTTGTTTGTTTAGGCTTAGTGAGTGTATGTTTTAACCTTTGTTGTGGCATCAAAGCACATGAACACTTGCTGTCGGAAAAACAAAGTAGCCATGGGGGCGGTCCTTGTCATTCCGAAGTGCCCTGAATGCACCATTACCCCACATGACTCTCGCTCTACAATGCGTTTCCGCTTTCTTGTGGTGGCGTGTGTCACATGACAGCAACCATCACGCCAAAGATCCTTGATTACTAGCAGAGAATGTCTAATAAGGGGAGAACTGCCACTCTCGGAAAACTTCTGGTTTCTGAACTGGTTGCAGTTCCTTCTGTGGTTCCACATGAGGGCGCTCGTCCACGAGTGCAGAATGCATGGAGGTCTATGGAGCTGTACCCCTCAAAATCCACTTTTCTCAGGATCTAGTTTTTTTTCAAGTAATTTGAGTGTTGTATTCGAAAGGGGAGGCAAAGAAAATACACTTGGTTGAGTATTATATTTTTTAAAGTCACTTAATTGTTCTAAAAAGCCTTTCAAATGTGTCAATGACGTCATGCATTAGCACAATGCTAGCGTGTTATGTGCAACAACGACCCAACCTGTAAGAAATCAAAAGGACATAAGTACTCGTTCATTCAACTTTTGACCTATAACCCATGTTGAAGTTATACAAACTACAATCAAATCTGAGATTTGTCAACGACAATCAGGTGAAAGAGACAAATTTAGCCGTGTAGCTCCATTGACTCCCATTCATTCTGCACTCATGGCGATCGCCCCCAGTGGAACTCTGGTGGAACTGCATCCAAAATTCGGTACAATAGGACTTAATACGGAGTGGCAAGGCTCTCCGTAGATGGGCTCTGTTACTAGCAAGATAGAGCAACGTAATTCGTTACTATGGGAGCAAAACGGGACAGTTCCGGTCTGCATAAGTGGGAGTGTCACCCTACATCACTAAATAAACTTTCTCTCTTAATAAGCAATAAGAACAGATAAACATAATTGTGTTCACAGTATTATTGTCTATAATCATGTATGATACCAATGAATCATTCTTTAGGACATGATATGAATAATTTAATTAGTCATGTGAACCGAAGCTAGCTAGCTAGCTAACGCCAGCTAAAAAATGCTATACAAGTGGATGGGAGTAGCTATGGCAATACAGCTATGCGCTAACAAGTGACTAGTAGTTGAAGGACTTCGCTTAAACTTAATATACTGTTGCAAATTCACTTGAGTATAAACTATCCACTTTAACTAATGTAAGTAATGTTATTCAGCTAGTTGTCATTTCAAAGAAATTACACTTCTCCGTTTAAAATGTTACTTTAGCTAAGACAGAGATTTTCTAATGTGGAGACACAGCACTCAAAAAATACTCCATAGAAATGCATGGGGCTAGTTTGTCACGCCAATATGGCCGTTGTCTACACATATCCCACCCCTTCCTCGGCAAAACGTCGACTTGTGAATACATTGAGCCAATCATGTGGTGTGATGTGAATACATTGAGCCAATCATATGGTGTGTTGTGAAGACATCGTGCCAATCATGTGTTGTGATCTCGCCGCTGGAGCAAGATTGGTGTCTTGAAGCCTTGCACACGCGCATTTCTGCCGAAATGGATGCCCTACTAGTGCCCAAAAAGCGTTGTCAAATGGCCGCCGAGTGGAGGGACTTGCCTAAAAGGACTTTGGCTAAGAGGATAGCTAGCATGCTAACAACCGGACAGTAACTGGCAGCAGCATGGTCTGATATTAAGTTATTTTATTACAAATCCTAACGCTAAAAAATTACACTTTTAGGCTTGAAATGATCCCAAACACTTACAGATTATGACTTATAATTATATTATGATTTTCCAAAAAACCCTCAACAAATCCAGAAAGGCATAAGGACCAATTTATTGGTAAAATTCCACAAGTCTCCATTGACATTAGTGCAGCGAGGGTTTACTCTGGTCAGCATAAAGGGGGATTTTCGGCCCTCCCCCTTGCAATAATCGAACGCGGAAATTGTCGAACGTTTGCGCCTCTCGCTCCGCTTTAACCCTCTCTGATCACGCACTTCGCTGTTTCCTGTTTACATACCTCGTCATCACTCCACGTTCCAGAAGCGTTCTGACCGGTTCTGACGCATTGACGTACATAGCCAGTTGCTAGCTTTTAGTGCTAATAAATCTGCCGGAGAAACACTTTCGCAAACACAAACTATGATGAGTCATGACTCATGATTTCATTTACCATGAGAAACCTATGATATAATTGATCTTCGTTTCAAAATTGTAGTCATTCATAACATGAAACACAGTAAATAATCAACTATCAGTACAATTAAATCAATAGTAAATCTCATTTAGAAAAGATCCAATATGGCGGAAAGACCGTGGAGAATGGGGGTGTGGTTAACAACGCATTAAATCGCACAACTTTGTACTATCTATCGTGACACAACTTTTCGTACATGGGTTTACTACCTTAGCTTTGTGATCACGTTGCTGGGGGTTGTTTGTGTGTGTTAATTCCTTATTTACTGTTTTAATGTCTGTGTTTTAGTGTAGCGTTTACTCTTTTAGGTCTTCCTCGTGTGTAATCCTTTTTGTGTGGGGGGCTGCGTTCACCCCTGTGTAGTGTGTGTGTGTGTTTGGCATGCCTAGTGTGTGCTATTTTTGTGGACTGTATCCTTCCCCGATTCTGAATGCTAGCCAATATAAGGTTCTTCCGAACAAAGCTCTGGGTAAGCCTAATTCGGTACAATATTATGGGCAATATGTTTGTTTAGAAATGTAATTGGACTTGGAATTGGTCTTGGATTCACTATGAAGACGTGAGTTCAGGATGGATTTGGGCATGCCTCACACTTGTGGCGAGCAGTATCGGAGCGAAAATGGAGCGGGACAGAGCGGCCGCTCCGGCCTCTAAATAAAAAAGCGCTCTGCGCTCCAACAAAATTCCATCCGCTCCGCTCACTAGCTCTGATCTAGAGTTCATTTATTAGAATATGTGCTACCAACAGTAATGTCTTTATGCTTCATGACCATGTAAAAAAAAAAGAAAACAGATATGCTAGACTGGCGAGTTCTCACCAGTGGAGCACAGATTAGTGAGCATGATTGTGGATTGGCTGACAGGGTTGGAGGCCACACATCTGAAGGAGGCCCAGTTCTTCTCCTTTGCATCCACATTCAGAGACAAGGACAGGTTGGTGCTGAGATCCGGACTGGTGGTGCTGGAGACCTTCACATTCTCTTTGAACCAGGACAGTGTCACCTCTCTCCCATTCCTCACAGAGCACACAACAGTACTTCTTCTTCACCTGTATTTATTCAGGGGGGTCAGTTGAGAGCAAGCTCTCTTTTCCAATGACGCCCTGATTACATACACAATATACAACAACGATATAAAGCAACAATCATAGTTCACACATACAAACAGTCTGCACAACACCGGTAATAAGGTTTCTAAAACATTCCAAGGAAACCAAAGTTTCCAATTTCAGCGCATGTTGTAAATCATTCCTTTTTGGCAGCATAAAATTCAAAAGCTGTTTTTCCTAATTCCGTTCTAACATGAGGGACAGTCAAGGTTAGGACATTTTGTGAACGAGTGCACAGATTGCAAGATCTAACGGAAACCAAACTAGTCAAATATTGAGGTAACATACCAAGTAAAGCTTTATAAATAAAAATCATGCAATGTTGCTCTCTTCTTGTAGGTAATGATGGCCATCCAACCTTTTCATATAAAACACAGTGATGAGTTCTAAACCCATCACCAGTGATAAAGCGAAGTGCAGAATGATAAATTGCATTGAGGGGTTTCAGTGCGGAAGAGGAAGCATGCATGTAGATAACATCGCCATAATCCACAACAGACAAGAACGTGGACTGAACAAGTTGTTTTCTAC
The DNA here is from genome assembly GCF_017589495.1 of Alosa alosa. NCBI lineage: Eukaryota > Metazoa > Chordata > Actinopteri > Clupeiformes > Clupeidae > Alosa > Alosa alosa. The sequence goes on from NC_063202.1 coordinate 19,656,302, forward strand.
AATTTAAAGTAAAGCAAGCTCTATTCCGGTAAAGAAAGGATAATTTACCTTTCAGTTTTCTTATTAGTTTGGAGATGTGATACTTGAAAGACAACACATTATCTATCCAAATGCCCAAATATTTATAATTTAAAACTTTTTCAATCGAAGTTCCGTTTAAGGTTAAAATAGCGTTATCAGGTGGAGGAGGAGACGACAACCTTGAAAACAACATATACTTTGTCTTTTTAGGATTAAGTAGTAGTTTAAGGTCAATAAACACATGTTCGATAACATTAAAATCAGATTGCAGTTTTGCCAAAGCTAGTTCAACAGAAGGGGCAATTGAATAGATGATAGTGTCGTCAGCGAATACATGAATCTTACTTTCAACAATCCCAGAGCTAAAATCAGTACAGTCGGTTTCTGAACTTTTCTCCTTTGGGTGTATTACAGGCCCATGCACAGCAGCTGGAATGCAAGGATAGACAGCAAAGGTAGCATTAGCAGTGCTTTACTGCTCAAGTTCAGGTTAGGACTGACAGCACACTCATACGGGGTCTTGGCTCTTCATCCACTTTGAATAGCTGACATCACCTATTGTCAAAATTAATTGTGGGACTTTTGGCATCGCTTCACTTGCATTGGTCCCGGCAAAAGTTGAGAAAATATAAACTTTTTAAATGCCAGCGTGAGCGTCAGCCAATCAAATTGTCTGCCTACAGACTTCTTAATTGGAAAAAATAATTGAAGATGGTGGATTGAATGGTATTGTTTGTGCTTCTAAAACTGATAGTTCCTTGATGTGATTGGCTGAATCGCGTTCGATGCCGTTGTAAAATGCAGCATAAACATACACCTTGATCACATTTCGTTCCATATTACTGCGCCACCATAACTTGATACAAAAGTTAAAGTAGCTGCGTCTTGACGTTGCTTGGCAACCATTCAGATAGAGGAAATATATTTCTTGGCGGAAGAATGATTATCTATGAATAAATCATTACATTTCTAGTTGCTGTGCCTTTACTTTATGAAAATTTGCCAGGTATTTATAGTAACAGTTTTAGAAAGCAATAAGCCCCAAGAGGCCGTAGGTTACACTGATTCTACAACCGTCGTGCCTAACAACGTCCCTTAGCTGTTGTAGAATCAGTGTAACCTATGGCCTCTCAGGGCTTATTGCTTAAATATAAATGTACTGTAACTGATTAAGCTATTTTTGTGATTTGATTTAGTAACATCTTTATTCACAACCAACAGCCAGACAAACCGGCCCTAAGCTTTATACCTTCACTCCCCAAAACTCGACTTCCTCCCAATCTGTCTGGATGTGAAACACCAAAACTAAAGTATTTAATATACAAATGCATGTGCAACTTAAATACTGATCTATTGTGCATAACTAGCATGTAAACAGAAGAAATACAGGATGATTGAGTGTAATAAAAATTACACATAATAATGAAGGCATTGTTTAGAAGAGAAACAAAATTCTATTATACTCATTCAGTAAAGAAACACAATATTACCGTACACCTGGAGATTTACCTCCAGTTCAATATTAGCAGAGATTTCTGTATCCCCGATATCACCAGGGGGCAGGGGCTCTGAGAGTAGGGGGCGTGGGAGCATCTTATCAGAGAGATCATCAAATATCCCAGGTTAGAGAAACATCATATGCATTAACTTTACTGTTCTACAACTGACAATGTTGTATTTCTCTCATGGAGACTTTAAAAATGATATCTAACACAAGCAGATTAAAACTTCTAACATTAGAGTTCAAGTATTTTCAAGACAGGCCCAGGACAGGACTGAGTTAAACTCTCTGCAGGGTGGCAAGAACAGAGACCAAACGATTATTTGCCATCCCTTTGGCCTTGTGCTAACTTTTTTGATTGAGGTCTGGACTCTGGCTGGGCCACTCTAAAGTGTTGACTTTGTTCCATGGGCATCATTGGACCATTAAACCACAAAATGATCCAAAACATACAGCCAAACAAGGCAAGAAATGGTTAACTGAGAACAATATCAACATTTTAGAATGCCAGAGCCAGAGTCCAGACCTCAAACCTGAAACTGCATCTCACCGTGTCACCGAATGAGGGGAGCCCTGAGCTTGTATCCCCGCAATAAGACGGTCCTTTCACGGCGTGATATAAGACAGCGACACCCAAAGTGCGTTCCTAATGTCACGTTTAAATGCACACCTAATAGACGGCATCATTTTAATAGGTAGTCCGATTTCTGTATAATAGCCTGTAATAATAATATGTTTACCGTAAATCCTCAAATTATGGCAGGGACTCTATTTATAGCGTACCTCGGATAATAGCTGGTGGCATGGACGATTTGGACGAATAAAGGCCGGCTCCCAAATACAAAATGGGGCAATAATTGCCTATCAGTAGGGCTATCAGTCCAGGAGCACAAGACATTGTTAATACTTAATAAATTATGCAATAATATGTTTTTGATTAAGTAATATTTCCATTATTTAACAGTTACATACACATGCACTAATGATTAGTTAGGTTGAGGATACATATTTTATAAACCACTTTCTAATACTATAATAGTATAATTGTACTATAATACTATAATTAATAATTAACTCAGGAGTTACAAGTGGTTAGTTAATGATATTTTGTGAGCTCATCTAAAGTGAGGACGTTGTATGCCTTGCAACACATTTACAAATGTGTTATAAAGTTTACTCCACAAGGCCACATTGGTGGACGCCGGGGCGTAAATCCCCAACTTTATGGGTTACTGCATGTTAACCCGGCTCCCTATCCACTACACTACCTCTGCCCAGTGGTATTACAACAGTCAAATTAAAAAATATAATATAGATATGCGTGTTTACTAAGAACAAACCATTTTTAACTGTGTGTAAACATGATTTACATGAGAATTAATGTAGGAATAATGCTTTACAAACGATGAATACAGCATTTAATAATAGTTTACAGATGTTTAATAAATGTTTAACAGTGTGTAGTAGAAGAAAACAGAAACTCTTGCATAGTTGTAGGGGTTTCTGTCTGGGCCAAGGTAGTGTAGTGGATAAGGAGCTGGACTAGCATGCAGTAGCCTGAAAAGTTGGAGGTTTGATTCCCAGCTTTCACTGTTATGTCAATAGCCTTCCATTTAATTGACACGTGTACGTCACTTGTCTGCTAAATGAATGAATGTGAATGTAATCTTTAAAACTAATTTGGGGGCGGTGGTAGTGTAGTGGTTAAGGAGCTGGGCTAGCGTGCAGTAGCCTGAAAGTTGTCGGTTCAATTCCCAGCTTCCACCGTTGTGCCCTTGAGCAAGGCACTTAACCCCAAGTTGCTCCGGGGACAATGTGATCCCTTGTAATATAGCTGACATATGTAAGTCACTTTGGTCAAGAAGTGTCTGCTAAATGTAATGTAATGTAATGTAATGTAATGTAATTTGAAAATGTGTTGCAAGGCATAGAAAGTCCTCACTTTAGATAAGCTCACAAAATATCATTAACTAACCACTTGTAACTCCTGAGTTAATCATGAATTATAGTATTAGGAAGTGGTTTATAAAATATGTATCCTCACCCTAACTAATCATTAGTGCATGTGTCTGTAACAACTGTTAAATAATGGAAATATTACTTCATCAACAAAATATTATTGCATAATTTATTAGGTATTAACAATAATTCATAAACATATTTTAAATACAGGCTTATTTACTATGAACAAACCATTCATAACTGTGTGTACAAATACTTTATTTATCAGAATTAACATAGGAACAATGCTTTACAAATGATGAACAAAGCATTTTGTAATAGTTTGCAACTGGTTTATAATAAGAAAATGATTTCATTTATAAGTGGTTGTTTCATTACTTATTATGACCGCCGCTAGCGAAGCTAGCGAAGCGGTCATATACATGGGTTTCCCGTTTACCAACAAAACTAGATGCGCGCGCAGCCGTGAGGCAGAAGATGCTTGGTGGCCGTCCACAACGTTATAAACTTAACCTAAATAGTCAGCTGCTGTAAGCTACAATCGGATTTTTTTGTATACCCCTGTTGTCTCAATGATAATAACATCTCATTTCAGACTATATTTCAAAGTTTGACGTTCATTTGCATTATTAATATAACATCGTATTTTGTCATTTTTGGCGAAGACATGCATTCCGTTAGGGATATTGAACATAATGAACATTCTCTAACCATCGTGATTTCGAATTGGTGCAGTTTTCAGCACAAACACTCATTTTATTCTTTTGCTCTTTTGCATTGCTCTATGCTGTTCTATGGTGCTTTCTGCCTCTTGGTTGCGCACGCATGTTTTCGTGACGTTGCATAGAAATCCATGTATAGGGATTGTCAAAGTTTTTTTTTTTTTTTTTCTTCCTGAATTTTTGGTCAACGATACCCGGGACACCGAACCACCGGGGCACATGAAATTTGGTGGGTATGTAGCCCCACTAGACTTTTACAGAGAAATTTCATTTTGTCGCCAGGGGCCTCCCCGTGCTGGGCCCCGAACCGCGAAAAAAGCAGTTTTCCTAAATAACTACCTGAACCGTGGCACTGAGGATGAAGAATCTTTTAAGGTATGTTGGTCTCAAGGGCCCACATCAATCTGGCCCATAATCACTCATTTGTTTCTTATTACCAAATTTTATGTGTATGATTGACCTGGCATTCTCTGGGGGTATGCCAAGTTTCGTAGAATTTCATCCATGGGGGGGTCTAAAAAAAATTAGGTTATGTGTACATTTAGTGACTGTACACTCATTGGCCTGTAGATGGCGGTGCACACATATACACATGCACACACACACAGGCACCCACATACTAAGCGGTATTAGAGCGGCCCGATACATAATTACAAATTCAGTAGGATTAAAAGAAAGCCAAAATAAATATTCATCATCATCATCGTGGCTGCATTTCCAGTATTGGCGATAAGTAGTCGTTTGTCCACTAGACGGCGCATCGTTGCAGTGAGACGTAATTTTGTTAAAGTTAAAAGTGGGTTGAAAAAACAATGGACGCTTCCTACAAGGACTGTAGTTTACCGCAGAGAACGTCTAATAAGGATAGGATGATGTTCACATGAAATGTAATTCCCATTTCTTCTTGAAGCCGAAATAAATCTGAGGATGTTTATCGGACATCCTTGGTTTTTAGTGCAGGTACGTTAATCTTATAATATTAATAAGGACCTAGGTAATGTTACCATTAGCGTTGGTTGAGTGATGGAGGCCAATTTGATTGATTGCATTTGTAGAAAACTATAAATGCGGTTATACCAAGCAAATTGATAGCAGCACTGTAATTGTATCTTCGACTGTCATTTGTTGCCGCGTGCTAAAAAAGCATTCTGTGCAATGGAAGATTTACCAACGTTACACCGGTCTGATACAGTTTTGCCTATACATGCGTGAGACTGAGGCGCCTGTTTATTTAGTTTTAAGTGTGTTGCAGGGTGTGAGAGGGGAATCGATGTGCTTTGATTCAGCTTGGTAGTTGTAGTCTGTGAAATTAAAAGCATGTGTGTGTGAAGTATCCAAACAATGACACCTTCATTTCATTATGGCTGCTTTAGCAACACACCTTAAGCTACTGTGTAGTGGGTCCCATTTAGAAATTCGCTACTTCATTCGCTTTCCTTGACTCATGGAGATCGTGAATTTTATTACAACTTTTCAGCCCGCGATATGGCAATTTAAGTCCGCTTGATACTGTAAGCATAAGCCATTGGTTTTCAAAGGAGATTTTATTTGTGTCGCCAGCATAGCCTATTGACAATTTATGTTGTAAATAGGCCTACCTTATAAGCCTACCTGTAGCTTAGGGAAGCTAACAGCTTTCTATTAGGATCTAGTTTGTTAGTTACAGTTTTGTCATAACTCCCTGATGCATTTTGCATTTAGAATAGCCAGGCGTGGATATCTCAATCGGAAAATTAAACAATATCCGGTGCCTATGGACTAGGCTGGGTGAACCCAGCCTGATCTGCCCGCTATTTATTTTTGATTTCTTAAAAGATTGAGCTTGGTCTGGTGAAAGCCAGACTAGCCATGGACCTCAGTTACACAATGCAAGGGAACATGAATCAGCCTATATTTACCTGAAACAATAGCGGACAACAGCTCTTCAACTTTGGCCCGTTAAAATGTGTATGAACAGTCTAGCGACGCATTTCATCAAGGCCCATTTGGACATGTCAGTTACTTGCACCACTGGTTAGATGTAAAACAGCATTTCATTCAGACTACTGTTACTTAAATTGTGCATTAACAATAACGTTTCAGACTACTGTTACTTAATTTGTTCATTGACAATAAAGTATTACATGAACTAAAGATGACTAAAATCTTATGTAGAAGAAGAAACATTCACAAAAATCCATCCATCCAAAAATGACCTTTGTTTTGATAGCTGTTGAAAACGGCATGGAACTGACAGAGATGTTTTTGTTTATAAATAAATAAATAAATAAATAACATTATGCTGATACCTTTTGCTTTTCCTAAATACAATGTAGCCTACAGGTGTAAGTTACCTTTCATCAATCCAGTTGCAATGGATGAATTGTGATGAACTGCCCTACTTGTGATTGTTTAGAGATTTTAAAGGTTTTATAACAATGCTACATCTTCTTTGGCTATTCTACAATCTACTCACCTTTTCAGCACCAGTAGGCTACTTTCTGTGCAGCCGCACACACACACTCAGGCATGCCAAACAAGCATACACAAACATTTCAAGAGTGGGGATGGAGTAAAATATGGAGACAAATTGAAGTGTGATTTATTTTCGCGGAACGGATGTACAGGACTGAGCGGCGGTCATATTTTGTACCGCTATGCGGTACATCTAGTTAAGTATAAATCATGTACTTACAAACATATTTTTTGGATAGGCTTATTTACTATGAACAAACCATTTATAAATGTGTGAACAAATGCTTTACTGATGATAAATTATGTATGAACAGGAAATTACTAATGATGAACAAACCATTAACTAATAAGTAACATAGGCTTAATAAATGATGAACTGTGTGTAGTTATTATAAAGTGTTACCCTATTTTTTTGTGCAGTCCAGTAGAGCTGGAAAGTAGCCACGTTGAAATCCCCCACACATTGAGCCCAGAACCGATCTGCACGCTGCAGCCAGGGGCTTATGCGAAGGTAGCACATAGACCAAAGTGGCACACAGTGTATGAACATGGGGGTGACATATTCCTATTTCGCCCAAGGCACACGATTGCTTTCCGTCGGCCCTGAAAATGTATATGCTAGTTTGACACCAAGCAAGACACACAATGAAGCGCAAACATTGATGAGTCAGCTCAATGTTCCCATATCCCAGACTTTAGCTGTAATTCATGCATGTAAACTTTGCTTGATGACAGACTTTGCACTTTGCCCACCAAATAAATTAAGGCCCTTAAAGGCGCTCTAAGCGATGTTGGGTAACATCACTTCTGTTGACGTTCAAACAAAACAGAGAGCTTGCTGGCTACTCCCTCCCCCTCCTTCCCGTGCAATTCAAACTCTCCTAAACGCGCATTTCGTTGGTGATTGGCTGGTCGGGGATTAACGGGAAACTAACAGTTTGTTTTGTTTTTATGGTCCAGGCTGGACCAAGTTGTTTTTGTTGCCGTTTTTTGGAGCCTGGGCTGTCCAGCGAGACCGTGTAGTTTTACTGTTTCACATGTGTACTCAATCCCATAAAGTATGTTATTCAATATAATCAAGTGCAATATTAGAAATGAAAGCCAGACGACCAGGGAAATCTATGTTCAGTTATATGAATTTCTTTTTAAATGTAACCTGACCTTTCTTGGGTGCTCATCAAACCCAAAAGTGTTGGTTCATCTACACACCTGAGAACTACAGCACAGGATTACACAGCCGGCTGGTTTCTGCACATGATACCCAACAGCGGTGCCATAGCGTCACAATGAAATAAAGGAGAATCAATGGGCAAAAAGGGAAGTAGAACAAATCAATTCAGCCCTATTTGTCAGTGCCTGCTCTCCACTGATAGGAAATAAGCTTAAGCAATTATTTCACATGGCATGATAGGTATAAGCTAATGGATTTAGTTTAATAAGGAGCCTCCTTAAATCCAGGATTAAGGCAAGGAAACAGTTTTTGTCAGTGTTGACAAAAATCCCTGGGTAAAGTCCAGTTCCACAGAGGAAAGGAACTATTAAGCACTTCAACTTTTGCAAAAATACATTGCCTTGTGGCTGTCCTGGTTATGGGTGAATGTAGAACAAGGGTTTTATGACTGAATGCATTTGAATATTTAACATTGATCATACAATACCAAACATCTACTGAAACCCCTGGGAAACCATAAAATACAAGACTGAAAGGTGTAGTACACATACTGTATTGTACAAGTACACATTTTTTCCAAACTACCAAACAAGACGCAGCAGCTGAGAAAGCATCAGCCTCATTGGTTGTTCCATGACTAAAGGACTATTAGCTGAGTATTTCTAGCTTGTAGAAATCTATATTTTTCAAGACTATTTTTCCCAAGACGTATACGGTCACTGCTCCAGATATAAGCAGCTACTGCACTCTGATAAACTAAATAGGTCTTGCAGTGTAACTCACATCACTCCCATGCTCAGTTACGGTAATACAGTAGTTGATGATGTAACATGTTTGGTTGCATTTTGATGACAGAATGGGTGGTTCAGCCCTTTATTTTACAAATCCGTTTTTGGAGAGCTCATTTTAACGGGAAACTAAACAAAACATTTTAGTTCTTCAATAGTGCATTTGTTCACAACACGTGTTGGTGGATCTGACTTTTTGTAAATGTCAGGCCACACCAAATACATACATCTAACTTTAAAGAAAATAGCACAAAATGAGTGATCTCTGTCTTTTCTCTCGCACACAGTGACTAATTTCTTCCGACCTGTGTTTTTTCTCTTGTGTTACCTTTGTGTGTTCAGGCACAGGGGAGCCCTTCAAGAGGCATTTGGAGTTATGTATCACCATTTAATAACCACACACCAAGCCTGTCTGCAACAAGTCAATAACAGAAACAAACAACGGGGACTACAGAACAGAAATAAAGGAGACGTGTCCTTTTGCCATGTAAAGCACTTTGGGTCAACTCCTGTTGTTTTTAAATGTGCCATATAAATAAAAGTGACTTGACTGTAAAAGATGTCGGCAAGAACCACTGAGAGAAATGAAGGCACACCTGGCACTGGAAGTGAGGCAGTGAATCCCGGCAAACAATGCAGGGACTAAGGCTGCAATAATCCACCTAGATGAATATCTTTAATGTGAAGATTGTCTATTGTTAGAATTAATAATGCTTGCAGGGTCTTGACAACCCGGAACTGGTGAAGTGTCAGTGTAAACGGTTAAACCCAGTAATGGGTGTCAGATCTGGTTTGATGTGATTTATCTGTGCTTGGTGTTATAAATGACTGCTGAATTGTGTGTGTGGGAGGACAGGGTAGGAGAAGATACACTGTCTGTGATTTGTCCAATGTGCTCTGCAGTTTGATTGACCTGCCAAGCTTCATTTATGTGAAAAAAAAAAAACGGGCATTGTGTGGTGTCTTTAGTTAGATTCTTTTATATATTCACGCTGAAAAATGACATTTTCAAGTCATTCAGATATAAATCTACCCTGAGGGGGTAAGGGATCCAGAAAATAAAGTATTACTATGTGCCCTTACCAGAAGATCTGGACACAGTATGTTTTCATTACTGTTTGTCAGTTAGCAGGACTACACAAATATATTTTTTTTACTTTCTATAACGTTTCCCGAGTCCCTTTCTAGCTCATTGTTGTTTTCCATGACAAATTAAGCAGATATTAGAAATGCAAACCAGTGGTATAGAGGTGAAGGAGAGGTGTATGAACCATAACTCAGCTCTGTGGCTCACACAGGAAGGCTGAGTGGCTGGGAATGTTTTAATTAGCCAACAGGGGGTGGGGATGGTCCCTGCCACAGGCACTCTGAAACAACAGAGCAGGAGTCTCCTCCACACAAAGCATGCTGGGAAGGATTGCTATACACTTGAGGAGTCATAGGTGGAGAGCTGTGTGGAGGTTTGTTCTGGATGCAACTCATTTCACCACCAGCCTCGAAAACTTCAAGGTGTATGCAGCCTCGCTGTACGACATGTCTCATATGAAAGGAAACAATTCTGCAGGGCCGATGAGGCTTAGGTAGCAGCCTTCATTCAGCGAGTGTACAAGGGTGGCTGGTTTGAGCGCAGCTCCTCTCGGATTCATGTTGAAGTATCCTTGAGCAAAACACAATTTCAATGTAACAGTATCCTACCGAGTGCGGCTGCACAAGGAGTTCTTGTGTGATGCGTTTCTTCGTGTTCAGCCGTGAAACCCAGACGCACGATGAGGCGGAATAGTTCACCAGCTCGCGGTTGCATCAGATAAATGGAACAAAAGGCATACAAATCAGGAACACGCTGCAATTAATTCAGCATCCTGAATGATGGCTGTTTTAAGCAAAGAGCAGGAGGGCTGTGTGTGCTGTGTCCACTCTGCAAACTCCTTGTTATGCTGAATATGAAATGCATCCAACCAGCCTGCCAGGAAAACATAATGAAGGGAAAAGGGAAAGATGGAGGATGTTTGATGAGCAAGCTTAGTGGCTGCTGAACTGGTATCTATTTGATGCCTCACCCACAGATATGCAGAGTGGGAGTTCTCAACACTGACTCTCTCCCCTCTCACCCACAACTCCGTGGATACGCAGATACCACACACACACACACACACACACACACTCACTCACTCACTCACACACTCACACTCACTCACATTCACACTCACTCACACACACACAGACAAACACACACAGCGAACACACATCCTTTTCCCCAGAGTCTGAATTAATAAATTTCAGTTCAAATGATATTGATGCACCTGAATTTGATTTGATTTTCATGGCTGTACAGACGCCTAACAGATGAAAGACAGGAGATTTATACACTGTTGGCCCAGAAGACATATTGCTCCTCGCCAGTATTGTTTTATAGGGATCATGTGGACATCTGCCAGATGCCTTCATAAACATTACGGTGGCCACGTCAAGATAAAACGCCCGGGCTTGAAGGATGACAACGAATGAGAGAGCTGGGGCGACAAACACAAACTCGCTCGCTCCCCTTCATGTGCCGAGCTTCAAACGTAAAGATGTCTCCTTCTTGTCTCTCCGTCCTCTCGCCCCTGCGCCTTCCTCGCTCTGAAGATGTGTTTGGGTGTCTCCACAAACAGAGGGCTTGCCTCCCTTTTTTAACAGTCATCACATTTTTTTTTCTGATTCCGAGCACTTCATGGTCTATTTGATGTTATTCATGAGCTGTAAGTGAAGGTAATGGGACTGTGTGAGACCTGGAGGAAAGCCCTATGCATACAAAGTGCTCTCTCTGTTCAAGGCAAAAAAACAGCATATGTGCTGCCTCTGCACGTCATATTTTTCAAGTGAGCAGTGCATGTCAATTATATTCAATTCATCCCACTGCTCTTGTATTGTCATTTTTGTAGCACTGAGCTAGCATACAGCTAATTTGATTAGACAGATGAGAGAGGCACAGGCATGCTTACTGTTATGGTTAAAGAGTACAGGTGTATATGTAAATCACATATGTTCTGAAATCTCACAGACCTTGAAAGAAATCCTATGCAAAAAGAATCCTATGCAAATAAACTCTGTAATAGCTTCCATCAAATATTATTTGTTTCTTTGTTTGTTTGTCTGTCTGGAAATGAGATGCTCGCAGAGATGTGGCTTTGCCTCTCCGTGAGAGAATCTTAATATGATCAGATTGAGGCGACATCAAAACAAGCACATTATTCCTACTTTAGAAAATGCAGCAAAGCCATCATGCCCTTGAAAGTCTGTCCCCACTTAATGGATGAGTCATGATACATCTCTAGCTGTGCTTTGGGACATATGGAATCTAGCTAGTTTCATAGTTTGAGTTTTCACAAACAAAATCAGCAGGGAACACAATTAGTATCCTAATATTCTTTATCACTCATTCAGTAAATGTATGTTTCAGAATATTGTAGCGATTACACCCACAGACAAGGATCATCTTTGGCCAGGATGGCCATTAATAGGAACAGGCATCAAGGCAAATATAGACAAAGATACAGGGCAACACAGGGATAGTCTCAGCCGCACATATAATACACAATAAGGGTTCACCACACACATCATCACGGGGATAAACACACAAGGTACAACCAAAGAGAGACTAAACACGCTAACAAATACGCATACAACATGGTAAACGGAAATCCAACTATAATAACCAATATTTACACATTATAGCATTCATTCGCACTGCATTCTGGGAGACACTGATTCGACATTAGACATTTACAACCACCAACGCCATAATATAGACTTTTCAGCAAGTCTGCAATTGGCTAATCGTTGAAAAATCCATGACATCTTTTTTAGATATCTGTGTAACAGAGAGGGGTTTGCCTTCATAGCAAGACACCTATCTAATATTACCCTGGAAATTCCAGAGTTCTCGTGAAAGCATAATTGAATTGTCTCTGCGACACAATCTGGCATTGAGTAATGATGCGCGTTACTTTTACCCCTTGCATCGCGAGGAACCAATCACATCGGTGTACCTGATATAGGCAGGCCATGAGGCGAGCTAAACAGATGACGACAGCGCTGCAATGAATCAGTCAGTAAACACTGGTCGTAGTGTTATCCAATTGCGTGCAGTGACATTTTCAAATGCATGCTTAGTGCCGCCCCTTGAGTCAGGCCATTTTCATTATTCGTGGCCAGACCCTAAATCTTTCTAGTTTACCAGGGTCTGGATTTTCCAGGCTAATCTAATATGCCTATACATCATATTTGAATAACAGACTCAAAACATTGTCAAAATTATATCCAAAATTTCTTTCTCTTGATTTAAGAATTAAGACAACGACATGGACTGAATGTGTCTAAATTACTCTCCAGTGCGGTATCCAAACATCCTTAAAGAGCACCACTTAGCCCAAACCATTTAATCATATTCCCTGAGACATCAGTAACCATGGTTGCTCTGTCTGAACAACACAGGAATGTGCTGTCCTGGACCAAAGCGAGCTGAAGCATTGTGGTGATTGCGTGTACATGAGAATCACAGCGTGCCAGAGTACATTAAACCCTGGCTCGGGCTCACAGGCTGACTGGTATGGAGGAGGATGGCACTGCATATTTTTTCTCTCGCATCTCCTGCCAGCCCCGTCTACTGCCTGAAGTGCCTCTTCCAGTGGCTGCGAGGCAGACTAGTGAAGCAAAGCAGAGTGGATCACCACCCTACTAACACACACATACACACACACACACACGCACACACTCACATACACGCACACACACGCACACACACACAGACACATGCACACACTCACACACACGCATACATACACATACACACACACGCAAACACACACACACAGACACACAGAGACATCCCCATGCTCAGAGCATTCTCCGCTCAGTGGCCCTTTGTTTATGCGATGGCCGTGTGGAGGCTGGAGGTACAGAGAGGGGTGTAGCCGAGGGAAATGCAACTGTGTCTCCCCTCTACCCCCTAGCAAACAAACAACCAAATCTGTTCTGTGCCACAGTTGCTGGCATCAAAGTGCCAGTTGTCCTGAGACACCCAGTCCGTCGACGTGTCATGGCAAAGCTGCTTATCGCCCATCGGAGATTAATTTTGGCTCAGCTACACCAAACCTCAAGGCTAACATATTGTCCTTTCATGACAGCCTGGGGCGGCAGGCTTGGAACCACAGTGTCATTTAGTTTATGTACTTATTCATTGAAAGTACCGGATCAGAGGTTGTGTCTGTTCGGGTGCCCCACACTGACGAGCTGGGCTAATTGCTGCGCTGTCCCTGTGTGGCTTCAAGGCAAGAGGATTGAGTGAGAGGAGGACATGGAAAGGGGCACAAGGGAACCGCCACGCCACACTCTGCCCCACACCACACCCCATAATCCAGAACAGTCCCACCACAGTTACTCAGAAATGGCAACTCTGGTCCAAACAATCTTGGGAACAATAAAATCATTATGCAAAGTCAGTCATGTGTCAAGCGGCAATGTGTTCAGAGAGCATATGGTTAACTCCAGGGAACTGATTGTTGGTTGACTGTGAAAGCATTTGGAGGTGGTTGTTTTTAAAGGCACAATAAGCCACAACTTCAGCAGGTTTATGAGAGTTATGATTGTGTGAGTGTCACTTAAAAGAAACCATACAGTGAACTGGACAAGTTAATTGGATGAAAAGAAAAGAAAAAGCTTTTTGAGGAAGTATTATTCTCTCAAAACAGGCATAGACCAAAGTAAGATTAGAAGCTTGAGGTACATAGTGTTATGAAAATCTAGCTAGACAGCAATTAGGTAGGGTTAAGCAAATATTCCACCATATTTTCATCCAAGTTGTATTTTTGGTAGTTTACTGTAATTGACCGTTCGCAAAACCCCGCCCATCGAACGCAGATGAGCCAATGACAGTCCAGTAGCTCCGTGCAGGCAGACATGGCCCGTCAACTTCACCTTACGGCTCCATAGAAATGTATTGGGAGCCTTGATTTTTGTTCGGTTTTATGGGATTTTATAGTGATATGAGTTGAAAAGGACAGTCAAATGACAAAAATGCCTTTCAATCTTGATTAAATTTTCTGTAATTATGTTGAATTAGATTAAATTCTCTCCTCCCAGATCTCCACTATTTTAAGCAAAGGGTTAACTTACTCCTTAGCAAACCATAACGAAACAGTGCCCCACCACATCTGTGGATTAAGCCACACAGTCAACTCAATGTAAGTAAGATAAATAAGGATGTTAATTGTTTTCAGCATTGCCAGCATTGTGTATAAAATGATTGTCACTTGGAGGAGACTTAACGTTAGCATAGTTAGCCAACCGCTGCTAATAACGTGCTAGCTTCGTCACGTCAGAGAAGCGGGCTGTGCACAGTAGTGTAACATTTATTCACCATAAAATAATAAAGTTGAAGTGGCTCTGCAATGTAGGCTATGTTTCCGTTTTTTGGCAGCACCATGTTCCTTACATGACATGGCCCAGTGTCCTTGTAATATGCATGCAAGTCTATCTAGCACAGCTTTGAAAAAAGGGGGATCCGCTTACACTGAGTGAGGTGTTAAATGAAGATAACACAGATAACTGAGTTGTCAAACAAGTTACACTGTCATGACACATGAACTCTAACTCTAACCCTAACCCTAACTTGTCATGACAAAAACCGAATGACACTTAATGACAGGAGAAGCGTGTCATAAACGTTTATGACTTGTTTATAATGTTTATGACACGTTCATGACAGTGTCATGTTACTCTTATGTAGATACTTTCAAGTAAAGTGTAACCGAATTTTTTTCGGGAGTCTACACATGAAACATGTAAGAGAGTCTGTCTCTTCTTTTCTTCATCTCTATTCAGAAAACAGTCTGATGCAGCCTCTCCTGATTTCCATAATCTCTCCCTCTCGCTCTCTCTGTCACAGACTGTAGGAGTGCAGGATCCTAATGCATTACAAAAAGTCACAGCTTCAACACAATGACAAGTCTTTACTCACAAACAAGCAAGGTGCCAACAGTGTGGTGAATCTAAACCCAAACAAGAAGTAAGCAAAGCACTGAGGAAACTCAGGGGCTACTAGGAGGGTAATCAGGGAAAATGGATGTTTGGTCAAAAACATCAGGGGTCAGGTAAGTCCAGAGAAGGCGGTAATCAGCTTAATGACAGGTTGAAGCAGGTGACAGAAATATAGCTGTTTGGATTCTCCACGGTCAGTTGGAATTGTTGGGCATTTGTCATGTAGAGAAAAACAGAACATTTCTTCAGCTATCTGAGCACAGGAGGAGATTGGAAGAGGAGACACCTGAGCTAAGATAGATGGATAGACAGATATATTGTTCAGAATACAGAAGAGGTCAATAACATTTACTACCCGGCAATATGGGAGTGCAAAAAGGAACATTAACAACACTGTTTCTTGTTCTCTCTGTACAACTAATTAATCTGAGCAAAACCACTGTCATTGACTTTGTCCATTGTGATGACCATTGTCATTGTCTAAACTAAACCAACCAATCAAAGAAATTAACAAAACAGAGAATCTTAATTTTCTTAATTTCACATTTTAATATGCACAGAGAATAGACAGAGACACTGCCATGCTAGGTTAAATCAGTCATCTACTTGTACTGTATGTTCCACTGGCTAGTTCTCCAAAAACACCTCTGTGTCTTTCTGTCTTTCTATGGTATGACCGCGATTTCATATGTGATTTCAAGATGAAAGGAAAGCTTACACCTCTTCGAATAGGTTTTGCACCTATTCAATTTGAATTAATTAATTTCCATTGAGTGTCAATGAATATTTTTTGTACAGAAGACTAACAGATTGTAGTGACCTTAATCACAGTTTGTGTAGTCTTTAATTAAATGCAGTGGAGCGTGCATTCAGAGTTATACAAGAGGTGACATTACAGTGCACGAGAGCCTTAATTAAACAGCGTTACCTCAAGTTACCGCAAAGCAGAATCCAAACAGCCACTGCACTTGCCGATATGTTTGGAAACGTAACGCAGGACCAATCAACAGATGGAGCCTTTGGCTATGCAAATGAGCAAATCTCATGGGGTCATAGGTCATAGTGGCGAGGAGGACACTATGCAGCGGGATCAACATTTGTATCTGTTATCATTGGGATTGATGAACACAGAGAGTACTCAGTTTAAAGATTTACTTTTTTGTGTTAAATGTCCTCGTTTATTTCTGCATAACTGTTAGGACTGTTGCTAAGACTAATTTGGAGGTCTACCTTATATTTAATTAGGTCTCCACTTACATCTGTGTTTACAGTTCATTGTATAATAAGTTCATTCATTTAGCAATCATACAATTAATTTTGTGCTATGCCTTTACTTATTACTACCTACTATCCTAATGTTTCATAGAGCACAATCATATTAACAGTATAATTTAGTTTGATGAATTGGTTTAATTTATCTTCCGAAGGTGGTGATTGGTCCATACACCATACAATTCTGATGTACCACTCTAATACAGTTTAGAAAAACAAGGAAAAAACATTACAAAGTTCACATACATATTTAAATTTCAACATAGGGCTGCTTCATAAATGTTTTTTTTTTTTACGGTATTGTGATAATGTACTCTAGCCAGTGATGAGTTCAAAGACCCACTGAGCAGACCTGTGCAGATGGAGTCAAGTACACATATGCATTTCAATCATCACGCTCTACATCCCCCCATTCACAACTGAGGATGAAAATACCAGCGCAGCCAAACCAACACAGGCTGAGCAATGATAGCACAGTGACTGATATTTAGAGACCTTTGAAGCTGGTTGATAGATGAAGAAGAAGAAACAGAAAACAAAACAAAAAAACAAAAAGCACAAAAATGAAAGAAAGGAAAATGTTTTCTCCCCGCTATGTTGATGGACTCATTTTCCATTTTAAAGTCACTGTGTGAGTTGCCAAATTCAAAAACTGGTCACAGCTGCAATGTTTACCTAATGACAACAGCACAGCACAGCGGCAGTTCGCTCTCTTTGTTGCACATCTGGGAGTCTGTCTGTCACAACCGAAGACCACAATAATGACATTCAGAATATGGCATCGCCTGTGTCAGGGGCTTTGAGCAGACAGCTCTTTGACCCAGGCCCAGCCCCAGAGGAGCAGGAGCTTCTGCCTGTAACGGTGGCAGGACCTCTGGTGCATGGGTGAAACAGGAAGTCGTCCCCTTGTCACTCTTGCTCAGTGTTCCTGGTGCCAGCGGGGCTTTGGAGTCAACAGGGGGCCTGAGCCCTGATTGCAGCACTGGAGATCGGGTCAACCCTGACACCACTCTCCCTTCTCCCACACATCAAAATATATCAGGCCCATTTGGAACAAGTGCTCAAATAGAAGCTCTGCTACTGCTAGCGATTTGCTTTTTGTCCAAAAAACAACAAATCATGACCGTCAAAATAAGGATATAATCAGGAAAAGTAAGGTGGTTTTGCGTCAAGGTAGAGATTCTGCCATCAGTCCTGCACCACTGAAACACCTTTCTTCAATCAAACCTTCCAAATCAAGGCTTGCTATTGGTGATAAAAAAGAATGCACAATAGATACTTAAATGTACCACCAACACCTGTGGTGAAGCAGAGAAAGTAAACCCTTGTATACCTCTCTTCTACATCAACAAAAGGAAAGCAGTAGTTACTCCATTGTCCCTTCCTCCTTCTCTATCAATGACCACTGTCAGATCCTGCTCTGTGATGTCCTTTAGGGAGGAAAACATGACCTTTGTGGCACTGTGTCTTCATTTGTTAGCCGTCGCCCTTCATCTCTCAGGGAAAGGTCAACTCACTCGGCTCCGAAGACACCACTCCCCTCGGCTCCCTCTGAGCCCAGGCCCAGCTTATTCATGCAGTCGTCTCGCTAATTGTCTGTATCGCTGTGTCTTCGCTGAGTGATTCCTATTCGCCAGTGACGAGTAAATCAACTATGTATCACCACTTCATGTGTGGTTTAGCAAATACAAATGTTAAGAGTGTTGATTTGCCATTATGATCCACACACCTTGTAGTCAAGCTATTCTGCTGAAGGTGCTGAATTAGTCAATAAATCATTTAGGGTTAATTTTGCGCTTTATAGAGTCTTTTTAACCCCGTAACCCCACACATGTGTAAAACAGTTAATATCAATTGGTGTAGGCTATTCAACAGTCAAACTGCCATCACCATTGATATTCAGAATGGGTCACACAATCGTGTAGAGAATAATTAAATAGTGTATCTGTTGCTGAAGGAAGATAGGCACAGCAGACCACTAAACCATCGAAAAACAGTTATAGGACAAAGGCAAAATTGCATTTGATTGTTTTAATCCACAATGGATTTACAGATTAAATATGTTTAGGAAATGTGCCAGGGCAGAAAAAGGGATATTGGCTTTCTCTGCTGAACACAGACAGCCCTATTTCAGTGAAGCATTCAGTCCAAACGGTGGCTTGAATTAACCTGAATCAAATATCACTTTGTCTGTGGTGGTGGCAAAGCAAATTTACATTACTGGCGATTGTGAATGGCCAAGGAAAAGACGATTCACTCATGTTCATAACCACTAACACGTGCTGTTTACGTCATTACTTCATGAACACTAAGTGGTGTGGCTTCAGAAACAGCATGTGACTGAGAATGACTGGTAAAAACTAGTTAAAAGCATCATTGCTCTTTCGACATGCTTCAACCTAATACTGTATGTCAATCAGATGATCATCACATCAAACCACACCTGTCACGCTGGCCAATTAATAGCTTGTCAATCATTAGGCATATGTTATGATTGATAGCATCATTATAACACTGCCATATGGTTATGTCTGCAAATTCAAGACAATACATAATCTAATTTAGAGATAATTACATAGCCTGACGCCAAGTAATGCTAATGAGGAAATTAGACAAATGAATGCAAATCAACAATATACAGTTAAGGCAAATATGTAATATGCTTCTACCTGACATCTGACCATTTTAATATATGCCCACATAGGGCTAATGGGATAGTCTTGAATTGCTGATTCCACTTGCTGCATTGGCATATATAGTACATGTTACCATCTGAGGCCTTCACTGTGTCATGAAAATATAACCAACTCATGACCGTTTCTCAGACAGTGTCCAGACAGTAGGTAATAAGATATCCACCTCCATAAGTCAGGGCAAAACTGAGACAGTGAGTTGCACAACTCATTAAAAAGGTGTCTGTTTACACACATTCCGGGTGGTCGCCAAGGAAAGCTGACACCTGCTCTTCAAACTGATCTGGTCCTATCCTTCAAATATGAACAAACGTATACCTTAGGAGAGGCTTGAATACATCTGTGCTATGTGACATCAAATTTGATTCAGGTAGATTTTAGATTCAAATATACTATTTTCTAAAGCTGCATGCTTAAAGGAACCGTATGTAAGAAATGTATTTCAATTAATCATAAAATGGCCCTGATATGTCACTAGACATTAAGAAATCATGTTCATTTCAAATACTTATATCACTGACAACAGTAGTCCGGCCAGGATACTGTCATTTAAAAAGTGAAGTTGCAGCCCTCAACTGATGTTGATGTTGTGTTTTGTCATGTTTTGGCCTGATGCGCCACCCTCCACTTATCTACTAATCAGGAAGTCAGTGGTGTTTCGGCATTCAGGTTGGCAACCTCGAGTCAGGGGGGAGGGGGAGGGGATACACCGCTCTACAGTAATTTGAAAGTGATTGCAGTACCGGTTTTGGCCACAATCTTACATATGGTTCCTTTAAATATGATATACAAATAAATATACAAAAAAGAGCAGAGAAATGATGTGGTATCATTTTTGTATAGGTTTGTCGTTGAATTAAATGTTTTACAGTCGTATAACATCATATATGACACTTTACTTGACAGGTGAGTTCATAACACATTCATTGCAGCTGTCATAAGAGATAGATAGATAGATAGATAGATAGATAGATAGATAGATACTTGATCCACAAGGGGAAATTCAAGTAAATAAACTGCACATAAAGCATTCATGAGACATGACTCAACATTCATACCAAACCTTTCATGAATGTGGAAGACAGAACGACGACAACTTGTCAAAATAAAAGTCCAACAATCGCAAAGCAGCATTGCCGTTTTGTTCCAAACCTCTTACCTAATCACGTCACATCGTGGCCTGCAGGGATGCGCAAGTTAACTTCATCTCCCACCTATTTTTTTCACAAATTACACATTTACTCGACCAGCACATGATTTTTCTCAATGCATAGAACATAGAAATGTCTATAAAATAATATCGAATTAACTTCAAAATGTTGATAAATGAGTTAGTTTGTAACTACTTTGTATCACTGTTAAATCTGTGATCCTCATGACCCCATCGCACCGCACCCAAACAAAGACACATGACAGAGGAGATGATGGATGCTTATGTTTATTTATCATTCATCTGCATCATGTTGAGCAGTCTGTTACACTCAGAGAGTAAAGAGCAGGAAGCCACTGAGGATGCTGTGATTATAAGAATTATCATACAGCCGATTGTTGTATGGAGGGAGTCCCATATAAACTTCATCTCCCACCTCCATCTGCAGTCACACCACTGGAGAGATAGGTGGGGGCTTCCATCAGTATCATGCTCAACCAAGCGCATGACTTTCGTCCAATTCTTATACATGATTATCTCCATGTTGCGTGAGTCTAGGTAATCCATGACTGTGAATCTGAAGTACATGTAGACTCCCCTGACTGGAGCTGTGAAGAAGCCTGACGAGCTGCTGTAGCCCTCTCCAACATTGGTGAAGATTTTAGTGAAGACCACGATCTTCTCATCAAAACCATTCTCTGGAGTGTATCCTGAGTTATTCAAACCTACTGAAAAGGCCACCTTGGCTTTCTCTGTAGTCTCTTTCTCCAGTTTCATTACAGTCTCAGTGGCTGCCAGTCTGGTCTTCACTGCAGTCAGCTCTGCCTCTTGGCCATCAATTTTCATCTCTGCATTGTACAGCAGTGATTTAGTTTTCTGTAGCTCGTTCTGAGTGAAACTCTGAGACACTCTCAGCTCCTTGACCATGTCTCTGAGTTTCCTGAGCTCATCAGACATGTCCAGCTGGGTAGAGACTTCAGCAGCAGCAGCCCCAGCTAATCTGACCCACAGCGTTTCAAAACGTATTCCTCTTGTGCTTGCTTAGGCTGACCTCTCAGTCTCTCTCTCTCCCTCTCCAATTGTGGGTTTATTAATTTCATTATTTTATATTTTGTTTATCTGGTTGATCTGAAGTTTAAGTTTGTTGTTTTTGGTTTTTCAAATGTCAAAGCTGACCAGGTGGTTGCACCCATGTAGCCTGACTTTCAAGCCAGTGACTGTTAAGGCAAGTGACACTATCAGAGTTTCTCCATACTGTAAGTGTAGTTAACCAAGTTCCTTGTGTTTGCTTCTCTCTCTGGTGCTGGACGGGAGCTGTTGGGTAAAAGCGGGTGCCAAGCTGGATCCTACCCCCTTGTCAGCCTCCTGCTAGCCCCGGTGAGCCCACAGCCCTGTTCCTTGCCCTGTGTGCAGTAATAGTAGGCATATAGGACTTGGTGCAATATTTGGGTGCAACCTGCTTGTCTACTGAGTGTGTGTGTATAGTATATAGTGTCTTGTGGTTGTATTTCTGTTTGTATTGTTTCTAAATGTAGTCCCTAATGGACCTACTATTGTGTCAATAAATTGTCATTTTTATTTTTATAGAACCATGTCTCCACTCTCAGTGTTACGAACCTGTGTGCCCAATGGGGTCTAAACTGACCAAAAGGTTTCTAAATTAGATCGTGGGCGGACATAACCCTCACAGGTGGTGTAGTCGACTATTTACATTCAAATATCTATCTCCGCCCTGCTACACCTACCTGAGTTACTTTTACATTCAGTTGAAGTGATATTGATTACACTCGCCTTAAAGGCTAAAATTTAAAATTTTAAGTAAATTATTATTTACTTAAAATAGCGATTGTGCTTGTTTCTTATTGGGTAATTTTAGGATAAAAAAGATAGGAGTTTAAATGGTGATGAAAGTGGACATCCGGCAGGCCAACAGTATTGCATTGCAGTACTTTGGAGCAGAGCCCAGGTAATTTAGTCTTAACATTTGCCTCATATTTGCTGTGCATGGTGATGCATAGCCCTATGTTTCTTTATTCCAGCAGGTATGAGGATTTTCATATCTTAGTGGTTAAAGGTGATTGTTTTATTTCCCTACAGTTGAAGGATCATTACTGTAATGATGCTGTCAGCGATCACCATCTGTTAGGATGAGGGCCTTTTGTATGCCTTTGCTGTAGTGGAAAGAGAAAACCCATATATTTAATTTAATTTTCTAATTGTTGATCATGACCCAGGAGAAAATAAGACATTAAGTTTACTACCTACCATATCGTATCTTTCAGGCAATCCCATATGTAGGCTATAGAAATTCAAAACAGGCTAGATATGTGAAAATAGTTTATCAATCTGCATCATCATTGAGAGGCAGTTAAATTGATTTATTATGATCATCCACTACTTACTTCTACCTTTTGAGAGATGTGTTTATTTAATAACATATGATAGCCTGACATATGACTAATGACAATTTAACAGCTATACATGGCTGATATAGCCTACTTATGCACATTGCCATGGTAACAGGGACTGCCCAACATTCCCAAATACTTTCTATGCAACTTTCCCAGCAGGGGTTAAACATTTTACTCTACAAGGGGGTTAGGTGTTTGCAGAAAAAACTAAAAAATAAATACAAATAAAAATTCTCTGTCCTCTGCTTCAAGGCAATCAACCTACTTACTGTTGTAGTGATAAAACCAGATACTAGAAAGCACAAGATACAAAGCCGAGTCAATTTAGGACCTTGCAGTTGAAATTGTCGTTTGCTTATTCAAAGTCTAAAGACAGTCCAAAGTAGCCTGGGCTATTCGAAGTGTCCGTTTATTGCACATAATTTTTTACGTCAGTTTTAAGAGCCACTGCAAAGCCTACCTGTGTGTGTTGGCATGTTGTTGCAAAATCCGCAGTTATCTTGCACTCGCTTAAGTTTTTACCCGTGTAACCTACACTGATCCAGTTCTGCCAAAGCCCTGCTTCTATCCTCACTGTGTGGGAGGGGGAGTGGCTAGCGGTGAAAGCCAATGTGCTTCTTTTACCGATATATTTAACGATATGTTTTGCATTTGTTATTCCAAACAACGTCAAATTTGGCACTGCGCTTACCCATTCCCGTACCAAGACACCTGCCAAGTTTGAAATCAGTCTGACAAACGGTCAGCGAGA
This sequence comes from Alosa alosa, assembly GCF_017589495.1. NCBI lineage: Eukaryota > Metazoa > Chordata > Actinopteri > Clupeiformes > Clupeidae > Alosa > Alosa alosa. Next base: position 19,680,215 of record NC_063202.1, read on the forward strand.
TATGCGTGCCACAGACACACAGACATCCGGACACACAGACGCTTCTTGCTTTATAGATAGATATCAGTTTTACTTCACTTTAAACTTTAAGGAAACATGTTTGATATGACTCACTCTGATTGGTTCATACAGATGCAATGAAATGAATGCATCAGAATAGATGTGAGATCTAAAGAGGTTACCAGGGAGAAGGCAATAGGTATTAGGCAATATGCACACACGCTGGCACTATCAGGTGTAATTGCTATAACCCAGTGGTTCTCAAACTTTTTCTGTCATTCCCCACTTTGAAAGTGGGGAATTTTCAAGCTCCACCTGACCCCATCAACCCAGCAAAATGGTAACGTTAAAATACTTTTTTCACATCTTGGTTCCACATTACATTTCCCATCTCAGTCCACTGGATCAGATGCTATTATTAATTCATAATGTCGGTCTGTTTATGACTCTTATGTTTGTGTGTGGCTATTTTGTCTTGAATCTATGATCTTCCTTCACAAAAGAACACATTTCCTCCTATTCATCACGCCCCACCTGTCATGTCTCTATTCCCCACTAGTGGGGCCCCACACTTTGAGAACCACTGCTATAACCTCATTTTCTCAGCATCTGGCTTATGGCCAAGTTACCCCGAAGACAGAATAATATATGAGGATGCAGGTGACATAATGTTTACTGTACAGCCTGCTCCAATAGATTGTAGGGTGCAAGATCAAACAGCCAGGTGACAAGAAAGAAGAAAATGAGTTGAATGGCCGCCAAGGAAAAAAGTGGAGCTTGTTCTACAGATACTGAGGAAGAGTCACTGAGGATACTCACCATGGAGAATCTGTTCTCTGTGCTTTCACTGAGGGTACTCACCATAAAGAATCTGTTCCCTGCGTTTTCACTGAGGGTACTCACCATGGAGAATCTGTTTCCTGTGTTTTCACTGAGGGTACTCACCATGGAGAATCTGTTCCCTGTGTTGTCACTGAGGGTACTCACCATGGATAATCTGTTTCCTGTATTTTCACTGAGGATACTCACCATGGAGAATCTGTTTTCTGAGGATACTCACCATGAAGAATCTGTTCTCTGTGTTTTTGCTGACCGTTCATTCTTTCTTCTTAAGGCAATGAGAGTGGTTTATTTTCTATTTGCTACCATTCAGAAACAGAACTTTGTTTTTTTCAGGTCTATTCAAGATTACAGGATTTTTTTTTTTTATTGACATATGAAACAACATCAGAGCCTCTTCTATGCTGCTCACTGTGGTATTGCTCTGATCAGTTTGTGTGTGATGTTTTACAGCTTTACGGTGTTTCCAATATGTCTGGACTACACAGAAGCATAACTGTCCTCTCTGCCAGTGGTGTGCACATAATTCATGAAGGGCAGGGGCGAAAAAACAAAAATGGCACCTATGTCATGAGTCCCAATCTCACGCAAAATGTTATAATGTGTCAAGCATGAGCCTCTGTGCCCCTTAGGCACAGAAATTAAGAGGGACCACCTCAAAAAGTTGATAACTTAGCTAAGCTAGGGGGGGGTCTGGGGACAATTAATCCTCCTACATGATTATTTAGAAAGATCAGGATCCATATGTTGGAATTGGGTCTCACTTTCTTTTCCATTGTGAGATAGGGGGGAGGGTCTGCAGTGACATGACTGCTCGTGTCATTATTGTAACACTGAATGCCCTGGCTTAAAGTGCCCATTAAAAATGAAAATATTGACAGTGCAGATGAGATACCATCAAAATGTCAGCTAGATATTAGCCTATCGGATCTGCCCCTTGCAGAAATACAGAAAACGTATTTGGTGGCACCCTAGAATCACGTCATGGCGCTGAAAACCTTCCCTAGAGGGCACATGGTAAGGAAGACCATAGGGCACTACATCTCATTATAGCCTACTGGGATTTGTTATTTTCCATTGCAAGGTCACTTCATAGTGTCGCGGGGCTATCTAAGAGAGGACATCCTAAAAAATATCCCATTGTAAGGGCACCTGCCACATATTTTGCACTGCAGGAGCATCCATTAGGAAACGTCCATAAATTGATGCAAGTAGGGACACCCTTTACTTCACTGCATCACATTTTATCCACTAGAGCAGCACCTACATTGGCACTTCTTTCTCACATGTAGTAGAATTTATAGGGCTGCATTCCACTGCATTCTGTACTGGAAATGACACCCTTTGGAACACTGTAATGTAGGGGCAGCATAGAGGGCATTCCATGATGACACCCATTTTCCAATGGAAGGGCACACATACTGTAGGGAACTGCAAGTGTAGACCATTTTCAGAGTTTATGGTGTTGCATTACATTTATAACACTAGAAGGACACTCATTAAGATGTGTTCTTCAAACGTATTGTTTGAATTGGCACTCTAGAGGCACTGAAACATTTTTTCATGTATAAGCCAGCCAATAGGACACTTTTGAGGGCACCTTAACATTTTTTTTTAACCATGGCACCCCACCCCCCGTGCACAACAGTGCTCTCTGCTTTATTGTGGTCAGCAGTTATGGCCAAGACCTGTGGCAAAAGCTTCTCAGTTATATCCAAGGATACATAATGGCTGTATCAGCACCTCCTCTTTGCCACCAGTAAAAGTTTCTTTCGACTTTGTCTGTGAGCTCGAGGGAGATATTTGCGTGACAGAAAAATAAAGGTCCTACTCGCCCTAGGTAATGGCATTTTAATCTATCAGCATTTTAAGGCCACATAATTTGAACCAAAGCTCCCAAGGAAGGATCAACAGTTTTAAGGCCATTATTATTTTCAGTGCCTGGACAGGGCAATTGTAAAAGCAACCTTCCACTGCTGTCGTTTCGCTTTGTCTCTTGTGAGTTTTTCTCTTAAACTCCATGAATATCGACACAATGCAGGGGGATTATGGTGTGCCTCACTTCTCAAGGAGTCTGTGGTTGTTAGTTCCATAAAGCCTTCCACACATTGGCCTTTTGTTTACTTTTCATACACAAAATCCATTTGGGCTGCGCTCTAGGGTCACACATGTCATAATACCAGGCTCACCCGTAGGGTGCATATTGTGATCCTGATTGTCGTATAATTTTACTTTCAATTAATTTCCTTTCCTTTTGTATATCACAAATATTTTTATAAATAGAAAGTTACAGAATCTGCAAGTAACTTGTCTGTGTTTGTGTGTGTGTGTGTGTGTGTGTGTTTTGTGTGCATGTGTGAGGTGGGAGGCCATTTTAATTTTCTTTCCATCTCTTCAAGATCTTTCTTTATGTATACTTTATTAGTAATGCCTACACTTTTTAACGATAAGGCCTCTGCACGAATACTGTTTGCCTTCTGGCTCTAAGACTTCAGCCTCCTTTATCGCATTAAGTACTGTAGCCTGTTACGTGCAAATAACTAATTACACTGAGTTGCTGGGAGAAGGCGAGGGGTAAACCTGGCAGCACCACAGAATGTCTTTGAAAGTCTCTGATGATGGACATCCCTGCTGGTTACAGACCCCCTCATTGGTAGCATCAGTGATACTGACAGGTGTTAACCATTTTTAAATTCACTAGGTCAGGGGTCCCCAACCTTTTATGTACCATGGACCGGTTTGATTCCTATTTTTTTTCACGGACCGGCGGGGGTTTGGGGGTTCCATGTTCCATATGTGTTGTGCATGCATTAGGCCTACTTGAAAAGAACTAGCTCCAATTGTGTATGAACAGTGAAGGTAAGATCTCTTGTAAAAAACGTGAACTTGAAGAAGTGAAAATTGAACAATATGAACTATGAATATTGAACAACTTGAAGCTACATCTATAAGTGTGAACATGCTTAACAAAATATGGGAACAAAACATGGGAACTAAATGTGCATTACGAATATAATCAGTGGGAGCCCTGCTTGTTTCCCTGCAACAAGAAGCTTCCATCTGGGGGTGATGGAAGACAGTGACACCCTCAGTGTGTTTGAAATGTCCAGTCGATTGCACAATTTGTCTAGTTGCAGTCATTGCCGAAAACCCGCCTCGCGCTAGATACGTGGTGGGAAACGTTTTCAGCGCTTTTACGGCTATCTCGGGATATTCTGCTTTGGTTTTGATCCAAAAACCCGCCAGAGAGGTTTTTCCTTTATACACACTCTTAAGACCACCGTCATTTGCAATTTCGATCAACTGCTCTTCCTCCTGCGGCTGACAAGTTAGGACTATTCGATATTGACAAATGGGTTGCGGACCCACTCATTGGTTTGCCGTGAATCTTTGAAGGATGGGAAGTAACGCTCAAACTCATTTGAGAGCGCAACAAGGTGATCGTGCACCAGCTGCGAGAGAAAGGGCCCTGCCTCAGTCTCTCCCAAACTCTCCCAACAACTGCATATAGGCCTATGCCATGTAAAAAACGTGACATTATTGCGAATTAAATTTAGTTTAGTTTGCATGCATTTTTTTTAAAACTCATGTCGTAGGCTACGGCCCGGTGGTTGGGGACCGCTGCACTAGGTGCTTATGCTCCTGCTCCCTTTATTGTTTTTCCCATAGAGTTGCAAATGTGTGACTGCACAATGAGCCCTTATCGTTATTGTGGGATTTAATCACGTTTGGTTATGTATATAACATCAGTTCTCTGAAGGAGAACACCAGATGTTAACTAATGGGAAGTCCATCTCCAATGACGTCATTGACCTGAACCTGAATCTCTTATTTCTTTCAACTGAAGCGACTGTTTGACCAGATTTAGAAGCCAATGAGGCAGAAAGGGTTAATGTCTTGTGTTCTCCTTCAGAGAACCAAGGTTATATACCAGAGTTTCCGCTAGAAAAAAATGGTGCCGGTCAAAGCTCTAGACTATGCCCTCCCAGAATTGTCACATTGTCACTGCCAGGTATAAGGCCGAGTTTCCCTTTCAATATTTTCCCTCCCTACATTCGAACCCCCTCATTTTAGCTACCATGGTTTTTGGTGGATGCAATTGAGATCAGATTTTGGGAGAACCCTTCTGTCGTGAACAACGCTTTAACCACGGTAAACACTTGTTATCCGCAGACTTTACCATTAGCTGACAAAGGTTTGCAAAGACAATGGTAGCCCTATTACAGCAATTTGTATAAATTAGTGTGGCCATCTGTTGGAATGGCAATCATTGGCCCCTCGCCCCTTCGATGACGATATAGAGCAGTGGTCCCCAAACTTTTTCTTCCGAGGGCCAGCTCACTATGCCTGGCTCTAACATCGTCAAACTATAACCTCCGTAATTTCCCCCATTCATTCTCTATGGTGAGTCTTAACAATACACATGTAATACTCTTTTTGTCCTCTGGTGGATGTTTTGGCGCTGTTTCGCGTTTGCCATCGAAAACGGACCTACCTACAAACTAGATGTACCGCAGAGCGGTACAAAATATGACCGCCGCCCAGTCCAGCACATTTTTTCCACAAAAATAAATCACGCTGAAAGGCCTATATGATTCTAACTGTCTCACTAAATTGCATTATCCACACTCAGTTCTCACTGGTATCTGCTAGACAACAAGTACCAAAACATGATTAGTTCATAGATTTCACATGTAAAATTCATTTTATACAACCCCACCCCCATCTTGCCTGTTCATAATTCTGAGAGATTCTTGAATTGTGTGCATGTGTGCGTGTCCACGTTTATGTTTATGTGTGTGTGTGTGTGTGTGCGTGCTTGTGTGTTTGTGCATGTGCATGCATGCGTACATATGTCTACTGTGTGAGTATGTGTCATACGTATGATTACTGTGAATGTATGTGTGTGCGTGTGTATCTGTTTATGCACATGTGTGCACATGGAATGGGTTAACATGACCCCTGGAGGCAAACATACGGAAAAAAAAGGTCATCCCAGGCGGGGGGGGCTACAGATCAAAACGAAAAACGATGGTTCTATGCTATCCATGTGGGGTTACATGCCAACCAAGTTTCGTGTACCCCGGTCTTTCAGTGTCCCGGGAATCCTTGTTGGTGTACGGTCACTAAATGTACACATAAATTATTTTGTTGTAAGGCCCCTCATGAACAAAAGTTCACAAAACTTGGCATGCATTTGGAGGGTGTCATAATGATCCAACATTTTCAATTTTGTGCAGTTTTGACCATGTCAGCCAGAGATATTGTGATGTAATGGGATAGGTTGACATGCCCCCTTAAGACCAACATACAAAAAAAAGGTGGACCTCCTAGGCCCTACGGTTCTCGAGATATTCACTGTTGGACATGCGAAAAATTAAATAAATAAATAAAATAAATAATAAATAAATAAACCTATATGGTCCTAATATGGACTAAACCTATATGACCGCCACTTCGCTGTGCGGCGGTCATAATAACTAACTAACTTCTATTCAAGTCATATTTCTGGGACTTTCTGGGATAATTATTTCTATATTTTATTTACTCTTCAAATGTTTATACAAATTCACAAAGTTCTCATCAGGTGAGTGAAAGTTAGAATGGTGGTCATTTCAGATGTTTTTGCCAGCACTTCATAAAACTCTCATAGTTTGAGAACTTTAAATTATTTCTAGGATATTGCTTGTTCACAACTTGAGCTGTGTATGCAAAGACACAGAGTTCACACATTTTAAATAAAATATACGTTTGGGACTCCCTGCTAATACTTTTGGGAATAAAGTCTTTTTATTTCATTTGAGCTACATTTTACATGGCATGATGGCAATATAAACACAGCTAACAATAGTATTACAACAGTCTACCTTAGTTGAATATTCCATCACATTTAATCATTGGCTAAGCAATATAATGGTATTATATTGCAGTAGTCAATGATTAAATGTAATGAAATATTCAACTAAGGTAGACTGTTGTTGTTCACAGCACTAAGCTATTTATGGGTACTGATACTCTGAGTCTCAGTGGCCGGTTGCACAAAGCACCTTAAGTTTTTTCCCTTAAGTATGACTCTTAAGGCTTAATTTCTCCTTAGGTAAGGGATTTACTTTAGGGTGTTGCACAGAATACCTTCAAATGTTTCCTTAGTTAAAGGAACACGCCACCCAAAGTCAGTAGTAATATATGTTCTTACCTTAACTTTCACGAGTTGAGTCATACCTCTCCCGTGTGGGTACCTGCACTCAAACGCTCTGGGGGTCGTTTCTAGAAAGCATCGTTTGCTAACTTGCGTCGCGACCTTGGTAGTTCGCTCCATCGTTCTTGGATTTGGTGTTTCTAGAAAGGGTAGTTCGAACTGTCAATCGCAAACAAGGACGCAAAGTTTGGTCGTTTGAACTACTGCCCCTAGGCAGTCGCACTTGTGTCGTTCCTTGGTAGTTCCTGTTGGTGTCTGGAGCGCCTAACCAAAAATCACAACCGCCTAACCAAAATTTGCGAAGTGGATGTTTATCTCGTGACTCAATGATTGATCTATCCTGTAGCTTAATTTTGATTAAGACACTGCTCCCCTACTTGGCTCATTCTTGCTATTTATGTTAATTAAAGTATTGCCTTGCTTTTTAGTATTATAATCTTCACAGTCCCTAACATCAGCAGTGTTAAATGGTGTAGTGGCTAAAGCAGATGACTTATTATCCCAACGTTGTAGGTTCGATTTTCTTATGATGTGAGATTGTCCTCTTGCTTCTCGCTGCAAGTGAACTAGTGTGACACGTAGATTCAATTGTTTTTGACTGATGTATTGTACCTATGGTCTCTCGATGTAGAGTAACTATATACATAAATATGTATGGTCAAAACCTATTGTTGTGTCTCGTAGGCCTACTCTTACTCAGAGATGAAAAGAAGAGATAGGATGCGAACTCCGCCGAAGCGCAAGTGTGCACCAACGCTAACGCCGTTAAGCCAAGAGACAGTTAATAACCAATGGGATACCCAGATATTTGTCCAGGCTATATATTTTTTCCAACACATAGATATTTAACACAAATAATGACTCATATTGGTCTGCTTAAGTTAACTGTTTTATATGCTTGCAATAGGTTTAGGTTTTGGCTGATGCCAATGACAATACCAACATTAATCACTCGGTTTAGATTAGAAACATGTCGACATAGGCCGTGACAGAACATTTCTAGGGGGTGAGGTATTACACGTTGCCACTGTTTCCACCAATGATATGTATCGCTGCATCATCAACAACGTTGTTGGAACTATGGTGTTCGAACGTCGGAGGTAGCGAATTGCGACACAGGTACGATGCTTTCTGGAAACAGGTGTAACAGTGTCGTTGTTTAGTCGCAAGTTGCGTTGTACCATGGTGGTTGAGCAACGTCGTTGCTAACTTTTCTAGAAACGACCCCCTGGCTCGCAGCGTGAATATGTTAGCATGTTGCTATGCTAGCGGCTTCAGACGTAGCCATAGAGGGAGGAACATAGCAGTAATCAAACTCATCCACGTTTTCCCTACTTAAATACAGTTGCACAAGTAGTTGATAAAAATGTATAAGGTCACACAACATGAAACGTGGCGATTTCCAAGTGAATAAACAGGAGAACTACAATGTGTGGCGCAATAGCACTTGGGAGTACTTCAACGTAAGCGTAGTAATATTAATTAACACCTAATTGTAGATCCTATCCACCACAGAGTTTAGAATTCATGCTTGATCGACCCCTCAGCCTTTCCCTCCCCTCTGAGCGAGAGAGAGGCACACACACTAGAGATGCGCGGATGGGCTATTATTTCAACCTTAACTGCATAGCAAAACTTATCCATCTGCACCAAAGTTTTTTGACCAATTTTCAAAACCGCACCCACCCACCATCCGCTGGTTGTTTTAATGTATATAGGCAGGGTGCGATTTGTAGGGGGGGATGGTGAAGACCCCCCCCCCCCCTCTGGTTTTCCTATCCCTACCTCTGCTAAATTATTGTTATCGTGGGGGGGGGACAACATTTATCCCCCTCTGCCCCTCATATTGATTAATGCTACTTCATATAAGTAAAGCGCTGCAACGTGAGAACAGTCTAGTAGGCTAGCCTACATAATAATCTGACATCAGAAACGCACCATCACCACTGATGCTGCTGACACAGTGGCTGCGTGATAACTTAACTTGGCCTTGATCGTGCAGGACATTTCAGAATGTCGAGTGTGTAATCCATCATAAATGGCTAGTTTCAATGGTAAAGTTAGCTGGACAAATGAAAGAAAACGAGAAGGATTCAGTGAAGCATAATAATGTTTTAGAACCTTCAAAATTAGAAAACTGATGCAACTGAGATGGAGGACAACTGCACGTAGAGTAGAACGTAGGCTTATTGTCCGAAGGAACTTACATCAAATGAGGAGATATTTGCTGAATGTCACAAAAAGTGTTACAGAAATTGCTTGGCATCGCTTATTCAATGGCTCTATACCGAAACACCTGTAGTTTGCGGAGGACGAACGAGAAAGCACTCGTTTGATAAATCAGCCAGTAGGCCTAGTAGACAAATAACTTTTAGAAATAATCTGTAGGCTACTGCAAAAACGAATGTTGGTGGGTATTTAAACTATCTAGCGGGTGTTTTAACAGCTGCAAGAAATAGCTTCATGGTCTTGTTCTGGTTCGTAAATTATTTTCATAAAACTTCAAGTTGTCCTATAACTTTACTCTCCAAACTCTTCACTGCACTGTAGGCAATTAACTGACAGTATGATAGGCTATTTATTTTCTGTAGGCTACAATAACACTTATTTTTTCAACTTTTGCAATATTACGTACGGAGCCCGGGAGAGCTCACTTTAAGTGATACTTTTTTTTCTGGTCGTGATAATTTGTGAGCACGTTTTCCTTTAATTGAGCCCTCGAATTAATAAAACATGAGCACGTTTTCCTTTAATTGAGCCCTCGAATTAATAAAACTTGAGCACGTTTTCTTTTAATTGAGTCCTCGAAATTAATAAAACGTGAGCACGTTTTCATTTAATTGAGCCCTCGAATTAATAAAACGTGACCACGTTTTCCTTAAATTGAGCCCTCGAATTAATAAAAACGTGATCCCCTTAGGCCTAGATTGAGCTCTCGTAGGCCTATTTCGTGCTCACATTTAGTCATTTCCGACATGCTCTCACCGCTGGCTGCCTGTCGCAACTTCGTGTTACTCAAGCTGTTGAGATTGGGCTATTGTCTGTAACATTACTGTTCAATATTGGTAAGTGATGATTACCGTGGTTAATTAAAGCCTTTTTAGTTTTCACCATTAGGTAATGACTATAGCGGACTTCTACTCTTTGTAGCAGGGTCACCTCCGGTGTCAACCGCCAGCTATGGAGCCGACTGCTGATAGCCTGAGGGACTTCTTGAAGGATAGAGGTGTCAGCGAAGGGTTTATTCAGAAACTCGAAAACGAAAAGGTAGGCTATGTGATGTGGGGTGCAAGAATGTTTAACTTCATTAACGTTATTTGTATTCGAGTAACAGGTAGTCTGACTGACTGGGTTAGAAATAGGCCAAATCTGCTAATGTGTTTTGTTGATGTCATGTCGTTTGCGGTGTTAACGTAGATCAATGCAACATGTTTATGCCTTTACAGTAGCCTATGATAGCCTATTTTAGTGCATGAACCTCATCCAAAGCCATGCAGAGAGGGTTAAAACGGGTAATCTTTGGAGTAGCCTAGGTCTGACTGTTAGGTCTTGGCCTAGCATAGCCTACAGGGAGGGAACGTAATCTCATCGCCACCTACTGGTAGCGGAGTGGATGGGATTTTTTTTTTATTTAGAAAAACTATATCTCGGTATATCTTAATTTATGTTCGCCACTGGAGTCACCTCTATTGCTTCTAGTGGTTATACCTTATCAGTTTAATTGTTTTGCGTTTTTGTCTTAACATGGTGAACTACAGTTGCATGTGACGTCACATGTTTGGGCGCATATCTGGCTTAACATATTTTTGTAATAACGGAGCATGATGTAAACCGCGTGGTGATTACCTTTATGTCTTGATAACTGGTGTTGTGCTCAATGCTAACCAGGCTAATAAACAAATCATGCTATCGTTGAGTAGCATACCATAGCGACTTTTTTGTGGTCGGTTATGAAACAAAAGGAGCAATTTCGATTTTTTAAAATAAGGCAAAATAGGGCCTGACATTTTCAGTTAGAATATTATTACTGTATACACATTGAAAACTATTTTTGGTGGATAACTTCGCTGATTTGGCTTCACAACATTGTTTTTTAAAAAAAGTGGTCGTATGGGACGTAACATGAGCTGCTCTTCGATAGGAGCACATAACCACTTGGGGCTGGTTTTCACTTTCCTTCCCTATTCATGGCTTGTCAAAATAAAACGTGGGCTACATGGGAACATAGATGTTGAGCTGTTGAACTGAGCACTAAAACGAGTTGGATAGGATGGATACTTGGATAGGCCCTCTCCTCTTTAGCCCAGATGAGTCCATGATTTCCAAAAAGAATGGAACATTTTGATTGTTCTAACCATAGAACCTTTTTCCACATTACCTCAGTCCATTTTAAGCAAGCTCAGGCCTAGATAAGACTGGTATTTCTGGATAAGGTCGAAATACAAATTTGGCTGTTGCATTGCACTAGCATTTCTAAATTGAGTATCAAACTGTGCTCATTGACAATGGTTATCTGAAGTTTTCCTGAGCCCATACAATGATTTTCTTTACAGAAACATGTCAGGTTTTTTTTACATCTTTACTTCTAAGAGACTCTGCCTCTCTGGGATGCTCTTTTTCACACCCAATCATGTTGCCAGTTGCCCTAATTAGTTGTGAAATATTCCTCCTTATGTTTTCTTTATCATTACACAACTTTTTTAGCATTTGATTACCCCCATCCCAACTTTTTGGGAAATGTGTTGCTGGTATCAAATTCGAAATGAACATATTTTCCATGAAATAGTCAAATTTGTCATTTTCAACATGTCTGTGCCCTTTTTGCAGCTGAATATGACCTTATGAGATTTGAATATTACATTTTGTTTTTATTCGCATTTATAACGTCCCAATTTTTTCCTGATTTGGAGTTCTAGGCTATAGCCTGAAAACAGGACTGGTTGTTTTGTCCGGTCAGCTGTGCTGATAACCAAAATGTTGAACTAGCTTCTGAAGCTGTGATTTATTAGTTAATATTCAATGCTAACATTCTTCTTCCATGTTCTGTTCTTTCTCACAGATTGATCCATCTGTGATACCACTAATGAGTGATGGTGACTTGGCAGAGTACATTCCTAAATCAGGGGACCGAATAGCTGTGGTGGCCTTTTGTAGGCGATCCAGCACAGCCAGTAATTCAAGAAGAGACCATATACTGACTTCGACTGCGCCCGAAGACTATCAGCTACACCAGGTGCGAAAGCCTTCAAAAAATCCAACTTGGATTGGGAATAAGAGTGCAGAAAAAAGAGAGAGGCGGATTGAATTAGGATGGATGGATTTTGATTCTAAACAACAGCAGTACAAGCAGGTGAAGGCAATTAAAGGTGGAGGTACCAGACATTTGACCATTGATAAAAACCTAACAGTGGAGGAAGTAAGGGTCATGGCAGAAAATGTTTTTTTCCAGGCGGGGGCATCAAAGAACAAAAAACTCTCATGTTACCATTCTGAAATTCAGTCGTCACAGATTGAAGTGGAGATATCAAGCACTATTGAGCAACTGTACAACCTCAGTCGTGTTCGAATACTACGACTGTATCTCTGCACCAAGTTAAGGGATGTAGAGATAGAGGAAGACATCCATCCCAAAACCCCCCAGAGCTCAACTTCAGTTGCAGATGTTGCAGAAAGTTCTTTTGAGGTCAGGCAGTACTTACCAGAACCAGATAATGACTATGTTGTCAACATCGAGATTCCCATAGACAATAACATGGATGACACAGAGGTGTGGACTGACCAGTACACATTGGCAGGAAATGAAGCTTCCCCTGTTACAGTGTCTCTTGTTCTAGATAATATGACACCTGCTGATTCATCTCCATTTGCACAGCCCGTCAGGGATCCTGAACCGCCTCTAAGCCAACCATTAGTTACAGGGGTGGAACCCACAGTTGCAGAAATAGGCCTACAGCACACTATCTCTTCAACAGCCAGTGAATCCTTGCCATGTAATTCTGTGTATTCCTCAGTTGTTGACCTGACCACTACTGAATCTCCTCCCCAAGACTCTTGGATGTTGCAGCCTCCTGTTGCAGACTCTTTCCCTGAGTCAGACAGTGACCATGCGCCCAGTGTCACGTTAATCATACGTAGAGGACACTGTCTCGCTGATCTTATCAAGGCATTTAAAGATCCTCATGTTTTAGAGTCAGAGATCTACATTAAGATGCGATTGCCTAATGGTCAGCTTGAAGAGGGAGAAGGAATAGGATTGTTCCGTGATTGCATCACAGAATTCTGGACAGAGTTCTATGAGAGATACACAATGGGCTGTGATGCCAAAGTGCCTTTTATCAGGCACGATTTTCAAATTAAAGAATGGAAGGCTGTTGCTAGAGTGCTTGTTTTGGGATGGAAACGTGCTGGGTACTTCCCAGTGCAGCTAGCAGCCCCATTCTTGGAGGAGGTGCTGTATGGGTCTGCAGTTAGCAGCTGCAAGGATGGATTTCTACAGTATGTGTCAGATCAGGAGAGACAGATTCTTCTCAGGGCCTTGGATGACATTGATTCAGTCGAAATGGAGACTCTGCTTGATCTCCTTGATGTCCATGAGTGTCACCAGGTGCCAAATAAAGATAATCTAGTCCCATTACTCTCACAAATGGGTCATAAGTCTATAATCCAAGCACCAATGTACATCATTGAATGCTGGCGCCCCGTAGTTGATACCTTAGCCCACACTGTCCCGATCGATGTGCTGCATCAACTGTTAGAGCAAAATAAACAACTTCGAAGGCCGTGAAGGAGCTTCTCCAGTTCCCAGATGTGATGACCGCAATACAGCATGCAGTTGCTCGCCATCTGAAACGTTACATTGTGGAAGCTGACCATCAAACTTTACAAAACTTCCTGAGGTTTTGCACTGGCTCAAATTTGGTTGGGCATTCCATTAAGGTTGAGTTCACTGAAACATCTGATTTTCAGCGCAGGCCTCAGGCTCACACATGTGGGTGCATTCTTAAATTGCCTGTTGGTTACTACAATTACCCAGACCTCAGAAATGATTTTAATAGTGTGCTGACTAGTTCTGTCTGGGTAATGGATATAGTGTAGATTCTCATCAGCAACATAATGTCAGTTTGCAGTTCTCAATAGTTTGGTTAGCTTTATGAAAAACTGCCATGCCTCAAAAAAGGTGACAAATTGGTAAGCTGTTCTGATACTAAACAACTCAGGTTATTTAGTTGTGGAATAATAATGTTAACTGTGTATATGTGCAAAACATTTTATTATTATTTTGAATGACACATTTTGTAAACATTCCTGGATAAAACAGGTGTCAACTTTCTTTTTAAATTCTTGCACAAGTGTTTAAAACAACCAGTTGTGAATAACACATTTTACAGGTTTTAGTGTAGCAAAGAAACAACAAATCTTATTTTGTTTTATTATGCATAAAAATATTTTTTTTTTCTGAACCATGTGCAATGTTTTACATATGGGCAGATGTTTTTTAGATTAAGAGCAAACATTTTTAACAGGGTTCTTTATATATAGTATGCCCTGTATTCCTTGTTATGCTGAGGAACTGTTACACTGTAAAAAATACAACTTGCCTTTAGTACTGCCAAATAACTTTTCTGACTAAACAGAACTCAAATAATCAAATAGTGTAGTAAAACTCATTATAACAAGTTTTCACAACTAATTTGGGAATTTCACCTAACAAACTTAAGAAACTGAGTTGACTCAACTTGTATAATTAAGTATCTATAAGAGAGAAGAGCATTGTTTCCTAACGTATCAAGGCGACCTGTGGGCTGCAGCTTGAATTTGTCAGGAGGACAGAAGCCAGTCACCTTCCCTACCTGTATGCAGCGTGGAGCAAATGACAACAGCATTGTCAAAGGTAAGGCATTTAGTTTTATCCAATATCCAATTGTTATGATAGTCAGTCTTTCTCGGTGTCGTGTTGCTTTAGCTAAGCTGATCTGACTGCCCCCATTCCGTTAGCAGTTATCACTAGCTAACGTTAGTGATGTCTAGTTATGACTGTGAATGGTAGAAGCTTGCAATGTTCTGGGAAGACATAACCGGTAATGCTGAACAAGGATGTTCCTAAAACATTCACTTTCAGGAACAATTTTGTGTAAAATGTATGTCAGCAAGGAACGTTCTTGGAAATAGTGTGGTGTTGTTGAAATAGTGGCTATTAGGCTAAGCTAGCCTGCTAGATAATCTTAGTAGCTTAATTCCACAACTAGTGATAGCCGTAGCTGCTACAGCTCAATTATCAGTATAATTGTCTGGTTAGCTATTTCCTTGTTTTGCTGAAAACATGTATGTTCCTAAAATATTCACCTTTATAGAAAGACCTTTGTATTGGATGCCAGCGAGGATAGCTAGCTCACTGTGGAGTAAGCTAAACCCCTGATTAAACCTCACTCCCGCCCAAAGTTTTTAGCAATGTCTTGCAACTGTTGCTACTCGATCTGCAGAGGCGCTGCATATAGGTTGACAAAAATTAAATGGAAATGTAATTTTTAATGCAACATATGTCAATAGAATGCAGGCACATAAAACAATGGCAACCCCACATTCGCCGATCGCGCTCCCTTAAAAAATGCTTGATCAGAGCCAACAAATGGACAAGTTATAGCTTCATCACTACGTAAATGTCCTCCAAGATGTTTAAAAAAGTCCACTGCACTACAAACCTATATAAAAAATAACAATTTTCAACTCTTGTTTGTTGTTGCAGACTCTTCTGTTACAATGCAATGTAAGGAGTGTCCATTTTCTCACCCGGATGTAGAGACCCTCCTGACCCATTACAGGCTTCATCACGGTCACCAGGGAAAAAGCTGGCTCTGCCTCCACCCCAAGTGCATGTGCATCTTTAAGACTTCAGGTAAGCTTACATTAAAATTTAATTTGGCAAGGTACCATGCAAAAGACAAATCACCTCAGGTCGAAACTACATTCAGTTGTCAATAGTGTACATTCCAATGTGATTGTAGTGCAGTGGACTTTTTTAAACATCTTGGAGGACATTTACGTCGTGGTGAAGCTATAATAGTAAAGGGGACGAGACCGCCTATGCCGAGTCAAGACCAAGTCTTTGAAGGGTCGAGACCGAGTCTGTTGGTTTTCAAATACAGTCGAGTCCGAGTCAAGACCGAGTCTTTGAGGAAGCAAGTCCGAGTCGAGACCGAGTCCTTTAGGAGTCGACCGACGAGTCGAGACCAAGACCATAAAAAAAATTCAGTTTTAATATTCATAATTTAATATCACCCCAGTTAATAATCAACAGTTAGGCCTACAGACTAAGCTAGATTGGGAATTGTTTAGAGGAGCAGTCTTAACGTCTTAATATGGACTATGCTGACCTACAGACACTCACCAGCAGCAGAGCCATAGAGATAAATAAACGGCTCTGACGGCAGTATCTTTGCATTGCACCATGGGATGTCATTTTCAAATAATGCCGGTCAACATTGCATTTTATTATTATTGTTGTTATGTGTTGTCCGTTTTTTTATATGAACATAAAAAATGCGTTGGTCTCGAGGACTCTGAAATTACGAGTCCTTCTCCTCCCACTGTGGTCCGAGACCGAGTCAAGACCGAGTCTTTGAAGGAACGAGTCCGAGACGAGACCGAGAAAGCAGAAATTGGTCTCTAGACCAGACTCGAGTCTGAGACCGGACTTGAGTACTACATCACTAAGATATAACTTGTCCATTTGTAGGCTGCGACCATAGCATTTGCAATGTACAAAACTTTGCGACACACAAAAGTAGGAAGCACAAACACCACATTTAGGGAACTCGAAAATGCAGTAGGTGCACCAGTTAATGATGAACTCAACGTGTTTTAAAATGTATGCAAATGATCACATATTTTATTAGATACTGCCTAATTTGCATATGTAAACACTAAATTACAGAAAACTTGTAATACATTATTTTCTCATATTAATGTAAGTAATCTACTGGGAAAGTTTCATAGTGATATCTGCTAGTTAAAAATGTTACCCTATTCACCTGTAGTGTCTCGCCTTAAGTAAAAAAAAAGAATTAAGAAGACATCTGAGCTGCACCAGCATTCCTCTCCTTCTCTTTACATTTTCTGTCCTGGCCTGGTTGCACCAGATGATCGCTAAAAGGCACACATGCGGAGAACCATTGTCTTTTAATTTATTTTTTTGCAAATTTAGTGATGTAGTTCTGTGCTTTTCCACCAAGGATGCAGATGCTGAGGAGGACTAGAGGCATGAAAATGGGAATCTTGACCGTCATTGAAGACGACCTCGCCATGAAAGCACCAGACACTGTCACCAATATCACCATCGTCCTGGAAGAGACTGTTGTTCTACAGGACATCAAGGATCTTCCATCTGCACTGGCCTACCTATCATGGGACTCCTGCATGACATGGGGTGCCAATACTTATAACCCTGTATTTTAAGGAAGAACATTTATTTATTTATGATACATTATTCATTCACAAAGAAAATTGGTGTCCTTAAATGGTGGATATTCCCTCATTTTTTAACTTAAGGCATTAAGATCAATTTCTAAAAGATGATTTAATATTCCTCTTTTTAGTCAGCGTTAGCAGAGGTGCCAATAATTCTGGAGGGTACTGTAGGTCAGGGGTGTTCAAACTGGCTAAAAATAAAAAAAACATTGTTTGATCTATTTGGATTTGAGTTGTTATTTAGACTTGTTTTTTTTTTGTTAGAGTCAATGTATTAGTTGGAATTGATATATATTTTCAAGTTGGGAGTATTTGTTGATTCAACTTGATTATCTAAGTTATTTACTGTCAAGTAAAACTTACTCAAAAAAGCTAGTGAAATGTGTTGACTTGTTTTTTTAAGTTTGAAGAACTTTTGATTCAACTTGAATTTTTGAGTTGCCAACCTAATGTAAGTCCACCTTACTTACAATACTAAGTTGGCATTACTAGATATTTCAAGTTAAAAGCACTTGATTCAACTTGACTTTTTTAGTTGCTAACCTACTGTAAGTCCACCTTACTAACAATACTAAGTTTGCATTACTAGATATTTCAAGTTGGGAGCATTTGTTGATTTAACTTGATTATTTGAGTTCTTCACTGTCAAGTTGAAATTACTCAAAAAAGCTAGTGAAATGTGTTGACTTGTTTTTTTAAGTAAACACAGAGAGTTTTTTTTTACAGTGTACTTGTTCAACTGAAAAGCAGTGCCATTTAAACAATAAATAATGTAGTAATGCAGAAGTCATCTTATGTGTACTGTACTTTTTATTACTGTATTTAAGCTGGGGGATACATAATGTGTTCAAAATAAATAGATTCAGATCCTAGGCTAATTTTCTTCAGATTTGCTGTAAACACAGGTGAAGGGGATGTTTGTTAGTCTCTCTCTACAGACACCTACTCAATTAGTAGTGGACGAACAAAGTCCCTCAAAGTAATGTGCAATTCCTGTGCCTGTGGACAGTTTGAAGAAAACTCCAATCCCCTCTCCGACATCACATTGGCAAGAAAAATCAAATATTTCAGGATCGCATGGAACAGAACTTAAGAATGTGCAGTGTTCCTTACATACAGCTAAATCGTCCGCATTAACAGGCACGAGAAGATCATCAGCTCCCCACAAATGTGATGCCACATACATCAGATCAGGTACGCCAGGCGGCACACTCAAGGCGTTTGTAGAGGGGCGATGCGGATGTGCATTCCAGATGTTCATGATGCTGTTTAACTCGTCCTGAAAAAAGGAAATACACATAGGTCAGTGATATTTAGAATCCCAAGAAAACCCCGAATGTTTGGATGAAAGAAATGTATTGTATTTAAGATGCGCAGTAAAAAAAAAACACTTCGGACGGTGAAAACTTTCCTTTACAAACAGTGAAGACGCTCTCTATCTCTAGGCTATTCCCTCCCTCTCTTTATTTATATTAGAGGTTATCTAATATATTACTGTGCATGCATTAGTCTACTTACCTTAATGGGTCCCATGAAACACAGCTGGATTAACGCCTTGTCCAGATAGTCCCCTGTGAAAAGACCTTCATCCTTCAGCTCGCTAAACATCTGGATCCAGTGTTCCATTCCTTGTCTTCTCATCACTCCCCACCAACTTTCTATTCTTTGGTTAGCAGTGCTTACTCCTGTTAAAAAACTTGATTGTCCTGCTCTATTGTCTTCATCATTCCGTCTCAAGTACACCTGCATGTCTCTCAAGACCACATTCTCGGTTCCCATGTCAGTGCGCAAAAGTCTTGGATAGCCCCCCACCCTTTCTATCGCCTCTGTATAGTAGCCCCCAACCACCCTTGGATCACTATTTGTGAAGGCGGCCCTGAGCCAAATAATCTTTCTGCTATATCCATCAATGCAACCATTTATGCATATGCCATAAGGCTTGAGCTTGTCATAAGAATCGATGTGCCATATGAAATTAGGCCCACGGGAAAAGTATTGCCTGCGTCTCAGTCGCCGCTCTGCGGCGCACTGGGTGCTTTCAGGGTCAACTGCGCTGAGAATGATGCGCACATCTTCTTTTCTCACAGCGCAAAACCATGTTCTATACATTTACAGTACATCCAGCGGTACCCATGTAACCTCCCAGAGCCTTGGAGTTCGTTCAAAATGAACTCTATAATATGACCTAAATCGTCATACTCACGACGGCGGAGACGGTTCGCCCTCAGCATCCTTTTTAATGTGCTTAAACTCATAACCATCCCATGCTGGGTGGCTAGAGTTCTCAATATTTCCTTATACGCCATGCCCAAACCATGGTATATCCTGACCAGATCCATCTCAAAGGCTACTTAAATGGAAATGTAAGCTATTCGACCAGTTTCCACTATCTCCTGGATTGTTGACTAATAGCCTTTTTCTGCACTCAATTTATTCGAGCACACGTTTTAATTATTCGTGGGTGCGTTTTAGTAGATCGAGATCTCGAATATACTATAACGTGCTCATGTTTACATGTGTCAAGACAATATTGAGTGCACGTTTTACAAATTGTGGCCACGTTTAAGTAGATCGTGCACACAATGTTCTATAACCATGTTCACTAAATTGTTCTCTCGTTTTAATAAATTGTGCCCTCGTTTTAGTAAATCTTGCGCTCGTTTTAGTAAATAGCGCCCTCGTTTTATAAATTGTGTGCTCGTTTGAATAAATTGTGCCCTTGTTTTACTATGCTTATAATGAGAGCTCAATTTAGTAAAATGAGCGCACACTATAGTAAAACGAGAGCACACTATAGTACATTGTGCACACTATTTAGTAAAACGAGTGCACAGTATAGTAAATTGTGCGCACAATAAAGTAAAACGAGAGCACAATGTATTAAAACGAGCACACATTCTCTCAACATGCAAAACATTTTGCAATGACACCTCTAGGGCTCCGTAATTACGCACTTGGCTACTGAACGCAAATCAGCAGGAGAGAGAATGCACGTAGCCTACGCAGCGTGTAGCGCAATGTGTAGGCTATTTGGTTACCAAATAACACTGTTAGCCAATTCACTAACTTAAGACTTCAGTGCCATCATATACAACGTTTTTTTACACAACAAATACAGAAAGGATGGAGGCAGCAAAAGTAGAGAAGTCATTTCAGATGGGGCGAGAACAAGGTGAATTTGTATGCTTGTCAAAACGTACAGTAGTCCTACCCTGCATTAGAGGAGCTGATCATCATACCAAGCACACTCGCTGTTTAAATTCATACACCACGGTAAACTAAAACTAAAATGTTACAAAGGTGGCAAAAATAATATAGGGTATTATTAGCCATGACATTACTAGGCTATGAATCGTTCGTTCATTTCTTTTTTTGTTGTTGGGGTGGGGGGGGTTACAAATTTATTCAAAATCATCCCCCCCCCTGGTTTTCACACAAATCGCACCTCGATATAGGTGATGCGGCGCTGCTGACGTGAGGCTAGAAAGCTCTTGCCTGTTCTAGAAAGATCCAATGCAGCAAATATAAAAGGCTAAAGTCCTACATTAAGTCCAACAAGTCATTCACATTATAGGCTACTTTACGCACTGTCATGTCAGGGTGACACTATATGACAAGCCTGTTCTGAAGACTCCCATTCATTTTGACTGCATGGGAAGAAAGCGCGTATTTTTCAGACAAACAGCGCAATTCATTTTATACCAGCAGGCCGATTGGACAAACTATGGCGCCTCGATATTAAAGAAACGACTATTCATTCCGAAAGTCCACCGCACAACAGTGCAACGTGCATGTTCACATTTTTAGTAACACCGCCAAACTTGTTTGCTTGCCTTAGGCTACACATCTAAGTTTTCCGATTATTTTTCTTACCTTCTTTTTTCCGCTGTGGATGTAGAGCTTGTAGAAGTTTTAGCTCTTATGTTCTGAACATTTCCCACTGCCATTGCCCGACGTCATTTCTGAGTCATATCACTCCATAATCCAGTGGTTCTCAAACTTTTTCTTTTATTCCCCACTTTGATCAAGGGGGCATTTTCGAGCCCCACCTGTCCATCATCGCTCTAAGAAAGTGCATCAAGCTTAAAATCGTCAAATTTATTGAAATAACAAGTTCTAAATATGTCATCTTAAGTTAAAATCAGCTGGTGCTGCAGATATGATATACATAAACATAATGTGCCACTGTTTTCCAGCAACATATTAGCAAGCAGGCCAATATTTTACAGCATTGCAGGCTACAATATATTCAATGAAATAGCCTACCAACATGCTGTATTAAATGGATCCATAATCCAGTCATACTGAGCACTGCATTCTTGGTGAATGCAGTAATCTTATCTGAGGTAGGTGCTTGTCTTTGCCTTGTAACTGGGAGATTTAACTCATTGAGCTTTCCAAATATATCGCTAAGATAGGCCAGCCTAATCAAGAAATTGTCATTAGTGAACTTAGATTCGTATGCGCTCTTTCTCCAAGAAGAGGCGACATGGAGCTCAAACACGCGAGCACATTACCTCGGGAAAGCCACCTTGCCTCGCTGTGAAACAGTAGGCACCAGCAGTTTGGTCAGCTCCCATCTTCTCGCAAAGTGCGGGGAACAGACGCGCTTTTAAGGGCCGGGTCACAACCTTGTTCAAAATCTCATTCAGGTCGGGACTAAGCTGCCTTGACACGAGCGCTTCCCTATGAATAACATAGTGCGTCCATTGCGCACCGGGTGCTGCCTAGGCTAGATACATTTATTTTTTTTTTAAACTTCTCTTTTCACGTCAGTTCGCGCCCCACCTGTCTCCACGACCCAGTAGTGGGTTTGAGAAATGCTGCCATAATCTGTCTCTCTTTTAAATGCCTATTCCATGAATGGTAGGCTACAATTACTCTGTGTTTTATAATATCTAAACAAAATAACCCAGGCAGTCTCATGATGTTTACACACACACACACACACACACATACACATTCACCTCCGTAAATAGAACCAACTTGACGTTGACTTCAACCTGTGCTAGGAAGCGAAATTATTTGCAATGGCTGACTTAAAGGGGAACTTGGCAACTATTTCAACGTAATAAACCCGTTAGAAATCATTTGGATGGTTAAATGACCTGTTCCGGTGAAAATGGTGACTTTCACCGCTGCGCCTAGCGTCCCCAGGCGGAAAACCAACCTTGCAGCATTGAGACTACCGTCCCGAACAGAGAAGTGAGAAAAAATAAACTAGTTTTAAATCGTGTTTCTTACCTTGTAACATCCACATAGTTATGCCAAACGTATGCTAGCCGTTCGCTAGCTTGTAAACAAATCCATGTGCTTTATCGTTACCTTTTCCCACAGTTTAAAATAGCATAATGCACAATTTCTCCAGCAGAGGGGGAAATCCTGCCAAGTTTCCCTTTAATAGACAATGACGATAACAACTGGCTTGTAGCAGACCCAGAACCATATTTGTTTGAACCCGAATACACAGACGAGGAACTAGCTTTTATGGATCGTGAAAGGCAGGAAAGATGAGTGAGACGGTGAGGGAACACAGGCGAACAGCAACTGGTGGAGTGCCTGTGCTGTTGAGAATAGTGTTGCCATCGGTAGCGGGGGGTCATACTGTAGATCTAGAAGACCCTGGCTGTGCCACAGAAAACATGCGTTTGCAGCAATGATGTGGTGTATCCTAATCCTCCGGTGAGAAATTCTGAGAGCAAACCCTTCACAATGCATAACCACGATTGTTAACAATCTGTTTTACCACTACCTGCTACTTTGCTAAGTCAGCTCAAACTAACGCCAGCAGGGCAGGTTGTTTCTTACAAAAATGTGTGTGTACGATCAATGAATTCTAAACTCTGTGGTGGATAGGATCTACAATTAAGTGTTAATTACTATTACTATGCTAAGTACTCCCAAGTGCTATTGCGCCACACATTGTAGTTCTCCTGTTTATTCGCTTGGAAAATCGCCCTGTTTCATGTTGTGTTGACACATTTTTATCAACTACTCGTGCAACTGTATTTAAGTAGGGAAAACGTGGATGTGTTTGATTACTGCTATGTTCCTCCCTCTATGGCTACGTCTGAGGCCGCTAGCATAGCAACATGCTAACACATTCACGCTGCGAGCCAGTGCGTTTGAGTGCACCTACTGACATGGGAGAGGTATGACTCAACTCGTGAAAGTTAAGGTAAGAACATATACACGGTTTCCCGTTTACCAACAAAACTAGATGCGCGCGCAGCCGTGAGGCAGAAGACGCTTGGTGGCCGTCCACAACGTTATAAACTTAACCTAAATAGTTGGCTGCTGTAAGCTACAATCGGATTTTTTTGTATACCCCTGTTGTCTCAATTATATTAACATCTCATTTCAGACTATATTTCAAAGTGTGACGTTCATTTGGATTATTAATATAACATCGTATTTTGTCATTTTTGGCAAAGACATGCATTCCGTTAGGGATATTGAACATATTTAACATTCTCTAACCATCGTGATTTCGATTTGGTGCAGTTTTCAGCACAAAAACTCATTTTATTCTTTTGCTCTTTTGCATTGATCTTTGCTGTTCTATGGTGCTTTCTGCCTCTTGGTTGCGCACGCATGTTTTCATGACGTTCCATAGAAATCCATGTATATTACTACTGACTTTAGGTGGCGTGTTCCTTTAAGGAGAAACGTTAAGCAATTTACTGCATTGAAAGGGATTTTCCGGCACGAAAATTCTATACTTTCCACGGAGATTGTTCAACAGCTGTAGGCCTACTAGCTGCCTTTGCCACGATACCGTTAACCCACCGAACACAGTAAAGCTTAACGATCTTATCATTCATCTTACGTTAATAATATTCGCGGAAATTATCCAGGTAGCAAGTAAAGCATGTTATATACATGTACATGAACTGAACAATACTAGTTGGCAAGTTAGAGATGATCCTGACTGTCATCAGTGCACCAAGGTTTTGCCTAGCGAACCGAACCGAAGCTCTAACAAGACATGCTAGACTAGGCTACTAAGGTCGTTTGAGCAACAGTTTAAGGGATTTTTTACAAGATAAGGACAAACCCTTAAATACTTAAGGGAAAATGTTAAGGTAATCTTAAGGAGAAAACTTAAGGGTGTTTGTGCAACCGTTTTTATTTTAAGGGACCCTTAAATCAGATTTTAAGGGAAAAACTTAACTTAAGGTGCTTGTGCAACCAGCCACAGTGGCTAATTCACGGATTGGGATAAATGCAGAGACCAAATTTCCCTCACGGGATATTATTGGGAAAATAAGTCCCGACAGGGCGAACCGGACTTATTTTCCCAATAATGACCAGCGTTCTATACATTATCCTGCTTATTATACGGCTACTTGCCAAAACGAAAAAATAAACTCCACGATATAGGCCTACATTTATTTGTTACCGTTTCATTGTGGCTTTGCTGAGAACCAAATAGTTCATAACACACGCTGAACTTGAATCAAACTTTATTTAGAACACAGCTGATCAACCATCTGCTTTCACTTTTGAATGAAAATCCGTTGCCATTGACAGCCAATTAAAAGGTCCTTAGATGAAAATAATGACTGGTAGAACTTTGGGAAATCCCATTCAAATCATTAGAGCATTCTACTTGCATTGTGAAGAGCCGTATAATAAACTGAGTAAAAGGCTTGCATGTTTTTTTTTCAATATAAGGTGGAATTGAGCCATATACCGAACTAAGTAAAAGGCTTGCATGTTTTTTTTCTTCAAAATAAGGTGGAATCGCCCTATGCTACTGTGATGTACTCCTGTGCGGGCCAGATGCTATATACCACAGACATGTTTTGGGGGGCCACCCAAAATGAGGTGGCGGGCAACACGAGATAGTCTCATTCACACCTGCAACACGCAATAAGGGTAATCACACACATCATCAAGGGAATTAACACATGGGACACAACTAACACACATGATATATGCAAATACAACTGAAATAACTGACAATTACACATTATTCAGTCACACTGTCACACACAGAATTCTGGGAAGACTCACACAGCAGCAGACACTTACAGCATAGAGGTTTGAAGCGGAGGTGGTGTTCTCTGACTGGCTGGCATGTTTAAAATGTTTGCTGTTGAACAAAACTCCGCCCAGTAGCCCTCATGTGTGCACTGCATTTTAGACCACTGCTATTTTGCATAGGTGTTGATGGGTTTAGACAAGATGATGGAGCCTAGGATATTTGGGGCCAAATGAAACAATCCCTACCACAAAGCTCTTTGGCCTCATTGATGATCAGTTCAGTTCCAGGAAGCTCTCCATGGAAGCAGAAGGTCATGGTGTTCACAAACTGCTTGTGAAACATGACAGTTCACCGCTGTTGCAGCTGATTTCATTTGTGTGTATGGAGAAGCAGATGGGTGACAAAATACAGCCCTTTGGGACCACAGTTTGTTGCTGGATTTAAAATAGTTTACTCTGACATGTTTGTGTTGGAAATCATTCAAGGCTTTGCTGGCAAAGCTGTGCCACCATGCTGCCCAGCTGTGCCGTGCACTCCTTCAACATACGGCCCTTTTGGCTGCCCTGTCCAGCAGGTTTCCTCAACGCTAGCTTGGAGAGGATGGACACAACCTTCACCTGGTCCATACTGATCGGTGCAGGGGCTTAGCGGAGGCTGGTCGGAGTCCAGCGCCCCAATCCTGCACAGAATCAGTCCCATTTAACTATCATAGAAGGTGTTCAGCTGCTCTCTGAAAGAGAAGTGAATTGAGCACTGTATCCCTTGGCTCATTTCTGACCCTTCCACGCCTCCCTCGCATATCCTCCTGTGAAGCACTTCTCCATCCTATTTCCGGATGAGAGCTTAGCCAGCTTGGTTCATTGACATGTTTTTTTTTGTCTCCCTGTTTAAATCCCTTTTTCTAGGTTTAGACTGTATTTCTGTTCCCTGGCTACCCAGAGCGTGTTGTTAGAATAGAGTCTTCAGTTGGAATAATACAGTGCAGAATGACATGTGGGCTGATAGAATCGTCAGATGACGTGTTTTTTTTTTTTTTTAGAAAATGTCCCGGTCAATGAGCTCAGACCACCCACTAAGTGTTTTCACAGTCATTATGGCAGATGTGAATAGCTTTGGATTGTGTCTTATTATTACTTGATTAGATCTGTAGAACATGGAGGTTAATTTGGTACAGTAGTTCGTATACATTAGAGATACAGTATCTAAAGGATGCAACATTTCCCACACTGGTAGAATTCATTCAAGTCATGAAGCATAATAGCATTAAAAGTTGCTCTCAAATGGCCAATGACTTGTTTGACAGAATTAGTCGCAGGAATATGAACAGCACTGAGGTCAAGTAATTCTGGAAGATGTGCTCAGCACTTCAGCTCCTTTGACAAAAATATAGCTTCTAAATGTCCTCGTAATGTGACACTGCTGAGAAATGAAATTACACATTCATTCATTCAAGGCAAAACTGGAAAGTGTAGTTGCTTGTTTAGATGAAGTGTCCATTTCAGTTAGCATGTATATAAGCACTTTTTTATAAAGTATATGCAAACATGTCATCATGATGCACCATATTCCATTTTGTAGATGCAGATTTCATTATAATTGTGTGTTTTCTAAAAATACACCTGCCACCTGCCATTTACATGTATTTATTGGAGAAAATGTAAAAAAATTGCATCACTGATATCAAGATAATCCAGAAGGTGAGTGATCTGATGTGCTGTCTCCAAAGGAGGAAGTGAATCAATTTTTCCCCTCAACGGTCTATTTTTCTTCTTGGAGAATCTATCATGACTCTGACAAGTTGGTAATAGTTGTTCAAGGTTAATGGTGCCCATAATGAGAGAATTTTAGTAAATAAGTAAAATGATATTGAGTTTGAGCCGACTGGCCGCATATTAGTGTGTAAAATTCACACCTGTTTGCATAGGGACCTACAATATCACAACAAATTTGAATAGCAAGGCTGTCAACCAGGGGGCAGCATAATAATCATTTCCCAAATATCTCTACACAATGAGAGTAGATATAAAATAATAATAATGAAAAAAATCTAATTGCATCTGAAGCTTGTGAAAGGTATATACCAGGATCAATGATTTCTTGTGGCAGGATTGATCAGCTGATGCTGTGTAACTGACAAGCATTCATTTATGTTCTCTGTGGATGAATATACCCCAGTTTAACTTGATCAATAGATGCCACTTTGAGTCCATTAATCACCTCCTGTGTGAATACAGCATTGACTTGGACTTTGATTCTGTCTGTGTTTTTTCATGTAAATAAACATGAGAATCAACTAAAAGAAGACTGTCAAAGCCCCTTTCCTCCTGTGTGTGTCAGAGAAGTGTTTGCACATTTTATTTATGTTGTTTTTATGATGTGACAGGACCCAGTGATGAATCAATTTACAAATGTAGCTGCAATTTCACAAAGTAAATGGCGTGTACCATTTTTGATCTTGAACTAGCTTTTCTAAATCACCATTACATTTGGTTAATTGGCTAAAGTAATAAAGCCCAGTCCAGTATGATGCACTTTATGGTATTTCAAAGCCATCGTTTTTCATCATGATAATCACTCTGCCGCAACCTGTCTGTCGTTGCTACTGTTTCATTTTGCATGACTTAGCGAAATGTTGATTTCTTGAAAACTAGGTAACTAGTTTTGTTTTCTGGGCAAAAGAAGTTATTTGTTTTGCATTACCTCACAGTTCTTGCACAATTCCCATGAAAGCCTTACACTGCCAGTTTGTGGATCTTGCTTACATTCTTGATTATGTTGATGCTCCTGATGTCATGTAGACTTCAGATTCCAGTGTGCATTATTTGCTGTCCTAGAGTAAGTTTTAAGTATACTATAGCATATTTGTAGCGTACGGCTAAAACCTCAGGCATCAGGCCTCGTCCCATTGCTGTGTTTTCTCTGTTTGTGGCCTGCTGGTTGGGGAGGTCTCCGCTCTCAGTTGGCCCAAGCCTTTCCGTTCAGAGCAGTTTGTGTCTCCCAGCCAGACGCCATTGATTTGCATGGCACAGGAGGAAATGAATGTTTTCCTGCAAACTCATTTCATAGCTATCAGCACTTTTCTCCCGCTCAATCAAGCTTTATCGGAGTATGCCGCTGTTTCTGTAATGACAGTAATAAATTTCCAAAAAACAAAAGCCGTGCCCGAATCCATTTTAACTTTCCACATCAGCTTGCTGAGGCATGATATATTACCGTCAAGCGAGAGGCTATATGTGCTGTATGTGTGTGAAGGTAGTTAATATCTATGCACCTCTTCTGTGGAGCTGCATGCTGCCTGGTAGAAAGCTCTCCAAGATGAAATTAAGTTTTAACACTTCCTCTTCACAATAGCGAAATAAACAAAAACAGAGAGAGTCAATCCACACATCCAAATGGCAATTAATTGTGTTTACACTGTCGAACATCACTCTTTTCATCTGCTTCGCTGTTTTATCTGTCTGAGAGGAGGCGACTTCGGAGAGCTAATAAGAATTATCCTTCTCTCTGCACGACCATCATTACTGGGTTGAGCAAATATGCATGCACAGTGTACTGTGGAGTTGAAACAAAAGAAGGTTCAGATCAATAGGGTCTGCTTCTCATTGTTTCTATATCTCTTCTTTTACTGTGGATGAGTAGAACAGGTTTAGTCCTCAACACAAACTGTCTACTGCTGCATGTGAACCAGTGCTTATCTGGCAACCACTCAAATGTTAATGTTACATCTCTGAGCCATGGTGAATATGTAATCATCTACAGCTTAACAGGGGCCAGTTACCATGCCATCAATTCTATAATTCTATACAACAAAAGACCAGTTCTATGCGTGTGTATGTGTGTGCGCTCGGCAACAACAAAAGAATAAACCAGGCACCATCTATTCATCTCTTTAAAGGTGCGATTTGTAGGATTGTTACCGAACGTTCTGTAGGCCAAAATCAAAACACTGGTGAACGTTCTCAAGACTACCAGACGTGAGCCTCTTCTGGGTTGCCAGATGTAATGAAGACTTAGCTAACGTTAGTTGACCTGCAGCTGCTTTAACGTTTCTCCAACCATGACCCAACTACACATTACGGAAACAGTGAAAACAAAAAATACCTCTCCAACCAACGTAACATATTTAGCTGAAGTTAGCGATGCAGATGAAGTTTAGCCTAGGCTACCTGTTGTTGAGAAATATGGCCAGCTCTAAGGCCAGACTTGATATTCTTCGTTGATCTAAGACGCCACCATCTCAGGAAGCTCCTCCGATGTCCACTTAATTTGTTTCTTGTTTTAATTTTGGAAGTTTGCCTGCCTCTCAGAGGGCGCTCATGACAACTGACAGCTGTTGACAGTTGGCCTTTGCTAATTTGGCAACCCAAATAGGAGGACGCCACTAGCCCATTATTAATACGCTATTCTAGAATTAATCGCTCAAAACATAAACGAAAAATTCCAAGAGATTCCGCCCAGTAACTCATTTTTTTTCATGGGTTTTACGGGGTTTTATGGGTTAGAGTAATGTTGTCAAATAAGCCATTACTTCAATTCATCGTGTTTCCTTACTCTCTGACAACATATGGTGATCATTTTTGGAATGGTTACAGTTTATTTTCCATTATTTCCTACCTACTGGACCTTTAAGGTACTCATGATTAATCAAAGTGCTTCTGATCATGACCTCATGGCTGGTTACAGAAATAAATCTCATCGTGAAGTCTTCCCCAGAGGATGTAAAGCTGGCCACAGTGCATTTGCCCATCAGATGACAGTGACTTTCAAAATGCATTTTGGTATGGGTAAGAGAGTGAGGATTATGCAGAGTACAGGTTGAGGACATTGCATGTCAAGGTAATGAAAGCCCGAGACATAACCCTGCTTGTGGATTTATCATACGTTTAATGACATAACGGTAATCGGTAGCGAGCTACCACTTATATGCAGGGTGGAATAAAAAGAGATGGCCAATAGGATAACTGGTCACACTTCATTACATTGTAATTAGAATATTAATCCAACACAGCCTAACAGGGTTGACAACGAAGAGTAGAACTGTATTATTATTATTACATGGCTACTATCAATGATGATAAAAAAGTAGTTTTGTGTTCATGGAAATGCATTCAATCAAATTATGCTAGAATGTCTTAACATATACAGTAATTGCTGTAAGTGTAACATGGATACTATAAGTGCTGCTGGACAGGTGTGAAAATGTGCTACCTGGTTTTACCTGGTCTACCTGGTCTTCTCGTAGCAATTGGTTCTACTTGCTTCCACACAGAAGTTATTCCTCTTCCAGTTTTGTGGAGGGTGTAATGACAAACCTCATACCTCTCATTTGTGCTCAGGACTGTGTATCTCTGCATGTGGGCCTCATAAGCAATGCTGAATGTAAACTACACGCATGCAGCTGGGAGTAGAGGCCAGGCAGGCATGCAGAAGTGTATTCCCCTTACCTTCCTCAATGGTAATTGGCTCATTGATAGACTCAAGTTCCCTCAGCAAACCTGTAGTTCAGAATTAAGCAGCACAGCCTCATCAAATATTGATATCACCTCAATAATATCCTAACTCCGAGTGGCACTGTAAACAACGAGATGCTCCTTTTCAAAACTGACTGTATAGCTATCCTCTGCTGTATGGACTCCCCTGTGCAGCCAGTTGAATTAGACATAAATAAATAAATAAATAAACAACAGAGGGGGAAGAAGCTGCCTTCAACTTTGGCTCATCTGTGAGTTCATCTGTAACTGTTACAAAACTGTGTGTAGTACTGTCCATCGAACTCAGTGAGCAGTATGCAAGCTTCCTTTGCATCATTAAATATACATCTAATTAGTATTCCGCCAAGGTTCGTATCCATCTCCTGTGGACATTAGATTTTCCATAAATTTGAATACATTTACCACCATTAATACATCCCATACCGGCCTGTTTATGGCTCTACTGACCGATACATAGGGGCATGTGTTTGATTGTACAGCTGTGCATGGCAAGAGAGAGGAAGGAGAGAGGTAAAGAGAGATGAATGGAGAAAGAGAGAGGGAAAGAGAGAGTGATGGAGAAAGGGAAAGATACTTCCAGAGTTTCTTTGATGAGACAGGTGCTCATCAACAAACGTAAATCCTGTTTTTGGGAAAGGGAGTGTGTGTGTGGGGGGGGGGGGTGGGTCAACACATGGGGTGCAGTGCTTCAGGAGGCCCTGAGGAAACTGTGTGTGACTAGTCCCTGTGGCCATATGCATACTGCGTGCTAGCCTGGCTAGCGCCACTACTTCTCAATGAGACGTGGTCTGGGAACCAAACGTTCATTTTCTCGTATTTGAAAAAAATGCTCAAATCCGTTTATTGGGTGCCACGGATGTCTATCAAATGCGTCTGTGCCTAGCTCATCATCGTCTTGCTTTCCCCCCTGTTTTGTGATTGGTTCCCTATCTCAGGCGAAAATTTGCTCCATGGTCTCCAGGTTGCCTTAGCAGCGTGAATCAAATCGCGCGCAAGGCAGCATGGGAACACCCAGGCTAACTGCGTGCATGAGTGTGACCATGAATTAGTAAGCATGCAATCATTTAACTGCAGCAGTTTGTAATGAAAGTGATCTGTGAGGGAGATCAGATGAAGTGCATGCACACGTAAACATAAACATACCTTTTATCAATGAAAATACTTTTTTCAATTGGGAATAGATGAGACCTCTCAAAGCCTCTTTGACAAATGTGTCATTCGGTTGAGCTACTGAATTCTACTGAATTCATGCAAGTGCAACGCTCAAACTTCTCTGACCCTCTCAATTATCTTCAATGTGTGAACATAACATATGGTTTAGGATCAGTGTTAATTAAATAGAGCATGTGCGTGCATAACATGCTTGTGATGGTCGCCATAGCGGCCACACACCTAAGGCACGAACTTTTTCATTAAATCTTCTGTTGATTTTTCTTAATTATATGCTCACACATTTTGATGTCTACATATTTACATTCATATTCACGTACGCTCTACATTTAGCAACACTACGCGGCAACCAAGTAAAAACGCAACACATAGACTTTTGATTTCATACAACATACAGACTTTATTGCTTAGTTCAATAGTACGTGATTGTGTGGTTGAGTGCACGCAACTTCTCAATTGTGTTCTGTTGTTAATTAGTTAGAGTTTGTTATTTAATGCATTTTGTTGATTTACCATGTAGCCTATCATGTTTGTGGCGTTCCTGTTTGAGTGCGGCCGACTCCGGGAGCTGTGTGTGTCATGGTATTTGGTCCGGGCGGACTTCCTGACTGTCAAGACGGAGCGGCAAGTTCCGCTGGTTTAAATTATCTATGGCCACTTCCATTTAGGTGCGGCGACTGTGACTATCTGAAATCAATGATTCTGTTCTCCACAGTAGGGGGTTAAGAAAATCTCCTGCATTTCAATACCACGTTTCTGTCCAAAGAAGGAGAAAAAATTAGATAATATAACAAAATGTGTGAAGCAGATGAAAAGAGTGACGTTCGACAGTGTAAACACAATTAATTGTCATTTGAATGTGTGGATTGACTCTCTGTTTTTGTTTATTTCGCTATTGTGAAAAGGAAGTCTTAAAACTTAATTTAATCTTGGAGAGCTTTCTACCAGGCAGTATGCAGCTCCACAGAAGAGAGGTGCATAGATATTAACTACCTTCACACACATACAACACATATAGCCTCTCGCCTGACGGTAAAAAAAAAACATTAACAAAAGTATCTACAATATAGCATTCTGCTTGCCAAACATGTTGTGGCCTCGTAAAACCCCCCACGCAAATTCCAGATAATGGCTGCACACAAGATGGTTTGTTGTGTTTACCTATACCGTTAAGAGGAGGGCGCACTCCGACTCCATATTAACTCTCGACAAATGAGCAGCCTCTGCTCTCATCTGCTTTGCGTGGGGAAAGGCAGCGGGGGTGGACAGGCAGGCAGGCGGCCGGGCAGGTGGGTGGGTAGGGTGCCCCTTAAGCGATGGGATGGAGCTAAATATGATGCGCTAAGCACTGCGCAAATTAATCCAGGGGGGGCTTTCTCGTTACTAGTTGAGTGCTGAGCTCTTTGTTTTGCCGTGGCGCTTGCGGCTTGTAGAAAACGGGGTGACTAGTCAGATTTCACAGCCACTGCCGAGCCAAGCGCCTGTCCTAGTTGTTTGTCCTACATACACCGATCGGCTTGTTTCCTATTTCTCTCACTCTCTATCCTCCTATCTCTCCGTGCTTCTACAACCCATCCGCTGGTGCCCTCACACACTCACTCTCTGCTCACTCTCACTCTCTCTCTTTCTTACTCTCTCTCTCTCACACACACACTCACACTCTCCCTCTCTCTCTCTCTTCCTCTCTCTCTGTTCTCTCACTCTCTCTGTTTCTGTTCTCTCGCTCACACTGTCTCACTGTCTCTCCCAAACACTCACTCACTCACACACACACACATAAATACACATACACAATGTTTGTGGCCTAACACACACTCTCACTTTCTCTCCTCCTTATCACCCACTATTTTGTTATTCAGGCTATTCCGTTTAGCATTTCCTCTTCTTGCTTTGGATAAAAAAGATTGATTGCTCAGGCATTTAGTGGATTATTCCTCACAGACACAACATATTGGCAACATTGCAGCCAGCTTCTAAATGTAAAGCATCTTGTCAGTGAGTGGCAAAGCTGCCACCTCTGTGCTGAGAGACTGTTCCACTTGGCTCTGTCTCTCTCTGTTTCTCCCTCTCTCTCTCACACACACATACACACACACACACACACACACACACACACACAAGCTGCGATGCCTCGCCCAGAGTTCTGCCCACATGCTAAGTAATTCCGGCAGCACTGGAAGTTTACGAGCACTAAAGCACAATCCCTGAAGGAGCCCTGAAGCTGTGCACGATTGCTGACGTCTCCAGCCCTCTAATATGCCCCACTGATACATGGCCTAATGGAGAAACTGAGCCACGACTTGGATAAAGTGATCTTTGTCATTCCCTTCAAACCATTATGGACCCTTGCTTTCTCATTATAAGGAGTTAGCCTCATAACAGCCCCTTGTCCTGTCTGACTGGCCCCTTGCTGCTGGGGAGGCATTGTGGCTTGACCACTCACTGGCCCTTGCTGCTGGGGAGGCATTGTGGCTTGACCACTCAGCATCTCCTATCTGACCCTGCTGAATCACATTCCATTTGTGCACTTCACTGCACCATCACTGGAATCTATACAGTATACGTTCGGGAAAGTACATTATGGAGTCATAAAACAATGCCTCATACAGTGCATATAGTCTGTATACATTACTGTGTTCTGTAATGTTTATGTGTGACTGTTGGTATGACCTCTGTAAAATACATGCAAAGTGTTGAATTAGTTCAGAATTCAGGGGGTGGTCTAGAAATCTGGCCGTCCTGAAGGTTGTGAATTTAATCCTAGGAGATCCCACCGTGCTCCTGAGTAAGGTACTTAACCTTGACCTACTCTAGGATGTCCGTCCTCAGAGTTGGTTCACAACTTCATCTCTGAATAACAGTGTCAGCTAAATGACAAGTAATGAATTCAGATGGGATTAGATTGGGTCTTGGTATTAGGGGAGGAATGGGGTGAGGATAGTTTGTTACATAACAACTAGCTGTTGGCTAGCCTCATTGAATTGTCATTGTACATTACAGATACACGACCCTCTGCCATATAGAGATAGAGCTTCATGCACCTATCGCAGAGTATAGGCAGCGTATTACAGGGTTCATATCCCTCCTTGTAGATATAAAGAGGATTTTGTTGGGCTTTATAAAGACATTCCCTGACGAGCCTTGACATTTAAGTTGAAAAGTGTCTCGGTAATACATTACCACGGTGATAGAGGACGACCTTTGAAGGCACATGGAGGCGGAGAAAGGGATTCCAAGTCCTCTCTTTAGTAATGACACCAAATTATTTTAGAGCTTTCCAAAAACGGACCGGTTGTTTCTCTTTCCCTTCATCTCCAGTACTTCACATTTAATAGCTTTCCTGTGCGGACTTCAATAATAATAATAATAAAAAAACCTGCATCGATAAGCCACTCATCTTTGCCCTGGAGTCGTTATGCAACTCAATTTGATCAAAAGCAGATGTCATCAAAAAGCCTGTGGAGGCCTGTGGGTGACTGAGTGGGTAAAATGGTACTCAGAAGACAGAGTCGACGTCGGCGTGGAGGTAAGACTCACACCCAGCACTCTTCATGAGGCCTATCTGCCAAAAAGAGGAAATCTGTTCCACATTCCTAAAGTGTTCAGAGGACATGGCATGTTTAGCAACAGAATGTAAACTGAGAGGAACAGTTTAAAATGTGTGACACGGATCTGTTTGAAGGATTGCCCAAAAAGACCTGCCCCACTTGACACCAGTTTAAGGCTTGAGCAAGCAGTATGAAGTGTTGCTGAGACAGCTGCCAGTTTGTCTCCATTAACAGTTCAAACAGTTCAAACTGTGCTGGAGTTTGTTGAGAAATGTATTCTCTGAGCTCTGGTTGGTCTGCTACTGAAAACAGTGAAGTATATGACAATGTATGAGGAAAGGAAAGAGGACCATGTTTAATCTATGATAATCTATATTATGTTAATATAACATATGTGATGCACATATATATTTAATTAACCAGAATATAGTGAAGTATCAAAGTCAAAGTCTGCTTTATTGTCAATTTCTTCACATGTCAAGACATACAAAGAGATCGAAATTGCGTTTCCTACTATCCCACGGTGGAGACAAGACATATTTTACCAATTAGGTCCACAGACAAACATAACATTCAAGTAAACAATATAAAAAGTAAAAATAAGAAGGCACATACAATGAAGAAATAAGAGCAGCAAAATTTGGTAGAAATTGTGCAATTGTGCATACAGTATACTACCGTTACTTTGCGCAAATGAAAAAGTAACGGCTCAATAAAACAAGAGATTATTGGTTCTTTGCTAGGGTCCACCATCTGACAAGAAACATACTGTATCATGACCTGACACAGTCTACCTGGGTAGTGAGGTGGGGCGGTGGTATTGTAGTGGTTAAGGAGCTGGGCTAGCGTGCAGTAGTCTGAAAGTTGTCGATTCAATTCCCGGCTTCCACCGTTGTGCCCTTGAGCAAGGTGCTTAACCCCAAGTTGCTCCGGGGACAATGTGATCCCTTGTAATATAGCTGACATATGTAAGTCACTTTGGTCAAGAAGTGTCTGCTAAATGTAATGTAATGAGGTATTGGCACCAGAGGTGGGACCAAGTCACTGTTTGGCAAGTCACAAGTAAGTCCCAAGTCTTAGCAGTCAAGTCCCAAGTAAATACAGAGTCGAGTCCAAGTCCAAGTCACATCAAAGCCAACTCGAGTCCAAGTCCAAGTCCCAATCTTTTTCAAGTCCTGAACAAGTCATCAGGTACTCTTCACTTAATAATGCCATTATTAGACTATCGATCATAATTTTAGCACTTCCATCTAATCCACAGTATTTTTTTATAAATACAGATTAAAAATATGTTCAATGTTTCTGTCTTGTAATCTTTTACGACATATGCATGTGCATACCTGTGTAATATACACATGTGCATACCTGAGTAATCTGTACAAAACGGATAGCTACATGACACTCAGCACAGCTGCAAATATATATAATGTTTTTCCAAATTGCGGAGCCCACTGTAAGGATGAGTAATAATTTGACTGATGGTATTTCACTGCGCTAGGCCACAGATTTGCCTGCAAACAATTTATTAGGCTGTCTGCCAGAGGTGACTCATAAGGGAAGCCAAGGTCAACACTTTTATATTATTTAAAAGATAATAATGACAGTAATTGTGTTTTAAAGTATTCATTTCTTAAGAAATACTACACATTTGATGCTGTTTATCTAATTTGTAAATGGTGCACTGTCACTTTAAGCCCATTGTGCACTGTCCACCTGAGCCTGGTAGCCAGTAGCCACCTAGCTACAGTAGCTGAGTGGAATGCGTTTCAATCGGCATATCATGTGCTTCATGTAAATAAATTATTGAATACTTCAAGACTCACCAGTTCCATTACACAAGGCAAAGACAACTCTTCATAATATTCTTGTCCACTTTCCAAATCACAGTGAGTGCAGCTATGTCATAGTGACCTGGATCTCATAGTTTATAACAGTATAGTAGACTAGTGAGAACCGGATAAATTCACAATCTCCTCTAATCTCGTATTTGTTAGTTATATATATTAGTTTTCTCTCCCTCGCGTGCGTACTTAGATGCGTTCTCAATTAAATGCAGTAGCATAAGTTCAAGTTGGATCTTAATGGAGAGGACTCGAAAAGTATCATCTTTATGTAACATGCTGTTGGTGCTTTTTGACAAACGTTCTCTAATAAGAGTGCAAATCAGTTTGCAGTAAAGCTACTAGTGATTGGCTAAATGTTGGTCCTTCCTCTGTCTTTTGGTGCCCTACACACAGTGTGTAACGCATGTGGGGGTAGTGGCAGTAGGCTACTGAACTGTGCTCTGGCCGCTTGTCTCCGCTATTTTTTTTTTTTTTTTTTTAAGTCGCGGGAAAGCGTCTCTGGGTTGACTGGTACACACTCAGGAAATTTAGTTTTTGATTCGAGACATGTCAAGTCATCACAAGTCAAAGAGGCAAAGTCCGAGTCAAGTCTTGAGTGAATAGTATTCAAGTCCAAGTCGAGTCGCAAGTCATGCCGAATTTTATCAAGTCAAGTCTGAAGTCATTAAAATCATGACTCGAGTCTGACTCGAGTCCAAGTCATGTGACTCGAGTCCACATGTCTGATTGGCACTGTGGTTGATCAGGGCCTCATGATCTGGGGATGGGGTTGACATCTTTGGCAAATGACCATCTGGTAAATGTGTGTGCTCGCTCATACCTATGGTTCTGATCTTCCATCTTTGTTTTTGCTCAACTCCGCCCCCCACACACACACACCATCCACTCTCTGTGCACTTGTCCAGCAGCGGCGCTGACGCATCTCTGTGGTGGCGAGGCTACCTGCCCGTTCCAGGCCACTCCGGTTTTCCAGGGGTCCCCTCGCCGGTCTGCTGGCGGATTTCCGCCTCGCGTGCCTTTCTCCGCGGCCTTCCCATCAGCCATCTGCCAGTGCCCTCAGGGACTCGGAGGCCGGGCTGCTTCTGCTTGCCTGACTGGTAACTCACTGAGTCCTCTGACGATCTGCTTATCCATGCAAACCAAAACAACAGCAACAAAAAAATTAAAACTGACTGTGCATGACAGCTGGGGAGAGGTAAAGTTTGGGAACAAACAGAAAAAGCGTGGGGGAAATATTTTTTAAAAGCACACAGATGATGAAATGGAACAGAGAGGACGGGTTAGGGGTCAAATGAAAGGATGATGCAAAGGAATTCAATACTGGTGTGTGCTGCTTCAAAGAAACAAGAGGCAAAGTGATGAATCACAACACACCACATCCATGCCTAGTGACCACACAAACAATCATACACACACACACACACACAAACACACACACACACAGACCATGTCCATGCCTAGTGACTGCAGAGAGGGACACAGAAAGAGAAAGGAAGAAAGCAAGAAAATGAGAGAGAGGAGGAAAGTGTGTGAGAGAGAGAGAGAGAGAGAGACAGAGAGAGTGGGCACACACACATACACACAGGAACACACACACACACACACACACCAGCATGCACATACCCTTACCACCTTTTAGATGTTATACCCAACCCCGGGCACACAAACACACACATTCACATATACACACAGACACACACACACACCAGCATGCACATACTCTTACCAACTTGTTGATATTACACCCAACCCCAGACACACACACACACACATACACACATACACGCACACCCTCTGAAAGGCTGCCATGAAACACACCTGCCAGGATCATCAGAATGAAATTCATAGAACACCATAAACAGACCCACTGCTGGGGACTGTGTGCTTTCGGCGCTCTGTGCTAAGTCAATTAAGCAGCAAATGACCCTGCAAACGGTGCCGTTACAATGCCAGCGCCACCAACTTGCCTTTAATCTATCACAATTATGACACTAATTGGATCTGATGGTTGATTGCATTCTTACAAGACTTGGAGGTTCACAATGAAAAGTATCCATCATGAAAAAAGAAGACAGGCTAAATATAGATGTCTTGTTCTGCTTTAGTGAACAGTGTGTGTTTTTGGTGTCTTTGATGATTTGTGCAATAGGTGCACGTGGTGACACTGTTGTTTCATTCATGAAAATGTTTAAATGTTTTGCTTCACAACTGATGTTGATGTTGAGTTATTTTCTACTGATAGGAACCCTCAAGTGTCAGATTCTATATACTATCATGACGGTGGGTAGACATGCCATAACATCCAGTATGCTCATCATTCGGTCTCATATTTTTATTTGTAAACAAAATTGTCAGATGTAATATGACTTTTATCAGTGAACATGTCTTATGAAAATCTGTGGCCTTTTCCTTATGAAGTTTAGCCCATGATTGTGTAGTCTTATATGATATTGTTGACAGAGGGATATTTATAAAATAGATAGATAGATAGATAGATAGATACTTTATTCATCCCAATGGAAATTGTAGCTTATACAACCATAACACAATAAACACACATACAGTACACACATATATCTCACATACATAAAAATCACTCACAGAAATGTACAAAGGCCTGGTATGGACTGACCATGTGATGCATTGCCCATGTTAAGGTGCTATGCGTGTGTGCAATGGTGGTAGTGCAAAAGTGAACAGTGCAGGGATTTGAACAGTGCAATAACTTTGCTTGTTATTATTAACTATATATGAAAATATAAGAATGTAAGCATCATATAATTGCTTAACAAACAAGAAAAGGAATATACTTTAAGAACAATATGTAACAGGGAATAAGTTATAAGGTGTAGATGTTATGACCACAGTCCAGATTGAAGTTGCTTGCCGTCCAATCATTTGGAAACAGCCAGCAGCATCTGCAAGTCCTCACTATGAGCCTCACAGTGAAATGATGCAATGGCTCTTCACTGATATCTCAGCTCGTCAGTGGTCTTGTTTGAAGGTGAAATAAGCAACATTCATTCACCAGGAGGAGAGGAAAGATGGAAGACCAATTTGAAGATGTTTTTTTTAATGTTCGTTTGTATGCAAGAGAGGAAAACAAATAAACAGATAAAAAGGCGGCAACGCGTTATAGGATTGGACTGGATCATGGTAGTTATGTGTGGCGAACAGTATTATCTGCTGTGCATCTTAACTTCACTGCTGCTAGGGGGGCATAACACATAGTAATGGGTCTCATAGAAATGCTCGTTTGCCTTGTTGATTATAATAGCTGCAGATCCAGCATTGATCCCCTGAAGTAATTACTACACAAGCAGGGTCAAGGCCGTTAGCAATCAAACGGCACGGCCCTTCTCGGCGCTAGGGCCGTGCCGTTCTTTTACCCATTTTCGATTTATTAGCCTATTTATAATCAATGAGTGTTGATTGCTCCAACTGCTAGCATTCATTCACAGCTTCAACAAAGTGTACTTGATCAATTTGTCATTTGAGGTAAATGTATGTGATTTACTGAAATGTTGGTGGAAAAATGATTTAAAAACTCTGAAATATGTGTGATGTGATTAAAAAGAAAACATTTTTAGAATATTTCAGTGAGGCACTGTGACTGTGAATTCATACTGGGTAATGTTACCTACAATATGGAGTTTTATTAAAATCTTACCTGAGGAGGCCAGCTCACCCCCAATGTTAGCTGGATTTGCCATTGCCATGCTCCAGTTTTTCGAGCAGGAGTTATTGGTGTTTATCTCTTGTGGAGTATGGTTTACAGGCGTCAGAAATTCTTTCATGTGTAAATGATGAAACTGAACACATTTTGTATCAAGTGATACAATTAACTTACTTTTAACGTCTGCAGTTTTGTGGTAATTGCACAATTTGTTGCCATTCATAATCATTTGTAACATGTTTGCATTCAGGCAACACAATCAACATAAAGCATTGATCAGACAAAGTTAAATAATGGCTCATTCATTATTGAGATAACATGCAAATGGGCACGCTTTGTTTGTGTGTGTGTGTGTGTGTGTGTGTGTGTGTTTTCAGCTCCTGCTCTGTATTCAGCTGCCACCTGCACTAACTAAATATTTGCAGTGGAGCGACGTGAGAGAGGGC
Source organism: Alosa alosa (assembly GCF_017589495.1). NCBI lineage: Eukaryota > Metazoa > Chordata > Actinopteri > Clupeiformes > Clupeidae > Alosa > Alosa alosa. The sequence continues at coordinate 19,721,884 of NC_063202.1, forward strand.
TCTAAGCTTCAGTCAGGGCCAATGTATGCAGTGCATCCACTGCTGAGGATTTAAACGCTACCTGCCTATACTTTGTAAAACAAGAGAAGAAATCCCTAGAAGAAGAAAAAAATCGAGGAAAATATACATCAAAGTCTGTGCAAATAAGCCCTCTCATTGTACTTTTAAGATTTTCGAGACACACTCTTTTGATGTGCTTTTCAAAGGCAATCTAAGCCCTCACTAACCATCTCCCCTGTGTTTCTACTCCAGGTGGAATGAGGGAGCAGGACTGGACTTATGCACTTAGTCCAATCTAATCACTACAACAACATCAAGGCCAAACCAAGGTGACTTTGGGTTGCTTGTCAAATAAACATAGGCTACAGGTAAAGTTTATACCTTCTAGGCAAAACTTAACTTGTACATAGGTACATTGACATAATCATGTATTATGTGTTATTGGTTATCATGGTAGTTAATGTAAGTTTTTTATGATCTGTCTTTTTGATTGAGATTATTCAACAAATTTAGTATAATCTACTCCAAAGCTTGACACAGAATATTTATTACATGCATGCACACACACATGCTGACACACACACACACACACACACACACACACACACACACACACACACACACACACACTTTCACTGATCTTAAATGGTTACATCCTTGTATGCTTTAACTGTCTTCAGTGAGAGTATTATATCAATGGTAATGACAAATAACACACTTTGGAACAACAACAGTTTGCCAGTTATATAATACATTGTCGCATTGTCTCAGGCTTTCGAATAAAACGCGCTAGTGATGGAATGCCTTCTATAATGCTTTGAAGTCAATATATGAATAGAATTGTCATCCCTGGGCAGAGACAATAAATGTCAGCAGACCTCTCGCCTGGGCGCAGAGTATTTCCGAGCACGGTACAAATCAAGTGCAGAGCCATGGAAATACAACGTGACAAAGTGCCCATTGAGGCAAGATTATGGCATAAAATACTGGCAGCCCTGTGGTTCTCTCAAGGCCTGCTTTGGTGACAATGCATTTCAAAGGCGTCATTTCCATACCCCAGCGTATTTGCGCAAAGCGACGTCCACCGGGGCTCCTTTTTATCCCTCACCAATGACTTATCAGACTGCGTTTACCACTTCGCCAAACAGCAGGGAACCTCTGTCACCCTGACATGGCCAATACCCAGCTGCTGAGACATTTATGCAAAGCAGAGACACACACATGGCTGTCTCGTGCCCAAGGGGTTGATGGGGTCTAGAGAGAACAATAACTTACGTGTGGATGTTAACCCATTTGTAGGAGCTGGTTCAAGCATGTGGGTCCATTGAGCTGACTCATCAATATTTGCTGTTAAAGGTCTTGCCCATGGTGTTAATAAAATATGGTCCAAAGACTCTCCTAACTAGTGAAGACAGTACTGTGCATATCAACACACACCAACATTCAACTCACCTGTGAAGGAGTAAACGAAAATGTTTTTTCTTCAGATACACAGAACACACAGCCACAGACTCTCCTCAAGCTTGAAACACTTTGCAGCCCTCTCTGGTATGACGCCAGCAGTGAGCAGTGTGGAACTTGATTCGCTTCTTTTGTTGCCGTTGTCAGGCCGCTATTGTGCAGAGAGTGCACCAGGCGCTCTAGCAACCATGAACACATGTGAACCACAGGAAGAAGAAGCTGCCCAGTAACTAGGCAACCCAAGAGGACGTACGACTGTGAATCACCACATACAAGTATCCAGCAGTTCTCATGGCAAGCAGTGACGTTTCTCTGACAAGGGGACTTTTTGTGGAATTCATTCACCAGTTCCATGGCGGAGTATATGATCTCTCATCATAAAGACATATTTTTCTCTCTATGTGCTTATGTAACTTAACCCCCCTGTTGTGTTCACCGATAGACCGACAATTCTTTTCTCTCAAAAATATTGTTAATTTATTCTGACTATCATGAGGCTCCATGACTTGTGTGTTCCATGACAGGGCATCTGAACACACAAAACAAATTTTGATAATTTTCATAACAATTTGAGCGTTTTTTTTTTACTTTAGAACACCCATGTGTATTCCAGATCAAAAATGACTGACCATTAGAAATGAAAGGGTGAGAAAATGGTCAGTGTATAAAATTTAGTCCAGGCTCATACCTATTGCTCAGATAAACTCTATGTGTGCGTGTGTACATAAACGTTAGCGTTGGAATACTCTTACGAACTCCATTGAAACCCATTTAATGTCCCTAAAACACGGGCACGCAAATACAATCGCTAAACCGGCATGGACGTGTATTTCCTTGGAAGTAAACTGCATTTATAATCTTCGTTTACAAGATTGCTACACTTTTGAAATCATTTGGTAAGAGTTTAATGTACCAATTAAGTTTAATTTCACTGCTAGTTATGTCCCCGCTGGAAGTCATAAGTCAATTAACCTTTTTCAGACCCACTTCCAATTGTACAATTGTGCAGGTCTATAAATGCATTCATAAATATATTCATCAATACATTCATCTTCATATATATATATATATATATACATCTACTGTATATGAAGAACTTCAGTTAAATGTGCAGTCTGTGGATATTTTGAAATCCTTTTTGATGGATGATAGTTGGCATTTGGTCCTGTGTGTTGTGTGTATGTTGAAACTGTGTGTTTAATGTGTTTAATGTGTATCATATGCTTTTGATGACAATACACTGGAAAAAATAATCGTTGGATTTACTTGATTTTATCATGTACTTCAGATGCACACTAATGAAATGTCTAGAATCAATCTTGCATTTCTTTTTCGGTTTACAAAACTGATTCATGTTGTGATAACCCAATGTGAGCATATTGACAGTGTAGGCCTATGTGTCTGCTTCTCATTTACCTGAGACTAATGATGACTAATGGTGACTAATAATAACTTTGGGATGGGAGCAGAAAATTGTAACCTCCTCACATCTTATGGACAAGATTATGACTTCCCCTTTTGCCTAACATTTGCACAGGTTGAAGTCGAGAGGCCATTTGTAAAACTTGCTAAAGTGCTTGCCACTCTCATTTTTACAAGACTGGAAACCACAAGGACACAGATTCTCACAACCTCTCTGTTTTCCAGTCATGAGAAGAAAGGTCAGGGGATTGAAGTATCGTTTTTTCTCATGCATAATCAAGGGTTGATGTCTGCAGTAAACACATATGGCCTTGGGTTTGTATAAATCATCGAAAAAGTGTGAGCTGATAGATGCCAATGCTGGAAAATATTCAGAAATTTCAGAAAAGCACAGCAATAATCAAATGTGAGATTCAATAGTTTTGTTAATTTCTCCTGTAGTCTATATTCCATCAAAAATAAGTGTTGGAATAAACTCCAATTTCACAATTGTGTTGTGACCTCCAGTAAAGGAAAGAAAAAAACACTGGTCATTGAAATTCAAATGATCCCACAGACAAGTTCATAAACTTGCCCACATGCAAGCGTGGATTTACAATGTGCTGGTCGACCTTCAGTGACCTACCTCTCCAGACCTTCCTCACGGCCTCCTCTCCGTGCTAAATAAACGCATAAAGGGGGCATGAGTCACCCCTGGCTCTCGCTAGCCCACCTGCCCTCTCCTGGAGCCTCACCACTCACCCACACACACACACACACATTCGCACATACACGCATTCGCACATACACACATGCACACACACA